>NC_052020.1:61713377-61816057 GCF_015832195.1 Motacilla alba alba
GTTTCCCCCCCTCCAAATTCTCTGCAGGAACATTCTAAAGCAAAACTTTCCTGTCTGATTTCTGCTCCTCTGTTCATGCCTTGCTCTTTGCAGGATTTCCCTTGGAAGTGAAATTTCAAACCCCAGCTGGCTTTGCTAAAAATAAACCCCTTCAAACCTTTGGATTTCATTTCAATATATTTTCTCCTCACTCGTCTCTGGGCACAGGGATTTTTCCCTGAAACAGCAAATATTTGGGGGAAGTGGAAACTCTGTAGGAGCTGCTCCTCCACCTCCCATCTTTCCCATGGACTGGGACAAAGGAGTGGGATTTATGAAAAACGGAAAAGCTAAAATCCTACGGCATCACTGCATGAACCAGAGGTATTCCAGACTGCCAGGAGGAGTTTGGCCAGAGGGAAGCTGTTAAACCAGGGTGGAAAGGTTTAGGAAAGAAGGTTAAACAATCTGATAGAGAAAGGTGTTCCTGTCCATGGCAGGGGGTGGAACTGGATGAGCTTTAAACCCCAAATGCTCTGGAATTCCATGAAAACCTGAAGGACTCCTGCACAGCTCTGCTGTCTGGAAGGGAATTTGTGGATGGGGCCTTTGGGCAGGTCCTCAATCCAAGTGGGAACTTCCCTGGATTCTGTAAGCTCGGGGAAAGTTCTCCCTGCTTGTGCTTAGATGGGAATTCCTTACATCTCTCTGGAAGGACATTTGCACGTGGATCCCACGGGTTTGGTCCTGGCTGCTCCTGGGCTGGAGGAAAAGAGCTGGGCTTTCCTTGGATAAAAATGGAAATAAAACTGGGGCCAGGTTGGATGGACGTGGATCATCCCAGGAGAGGAACCTGTGTGGAAAATATGGATATTTTAACACAGCTTGATAGAGAAGAGCCTCTGGAGCAGCCAAAAATCTGGTATTTTGAGGGATGAAGGTGTGGGAAGCTGCAGGATCTCAGCAGAGCTGAGTGTGAGGAGCAAAGGAAGGTCAGGTGTGATTGGATTTACAGGTGGGGTGAACATGGAAATATCCTCAAAATGCTGATCCTTGGGATGGACATGGATGAAAATCTTGGTGTTGGCAGCCCAGGAATCTCTGCTCTGCCTGGAGATTCCATCAGGGAATCGTGGTCAAAGCTGCTCCTCTCTGGGCTCGGCCCCTCTGGGAGCTCCCCCCCCTCTGGTGGTCCCCAGAAGAGGCAAAAAGCTCCTCAGTGCAATCAGGAATGGGGAAACTGCAAATGCCCTGCTTCACCACTGCACCAAGCCATGCAGGTGAAACGCACTGGAAATTCAGATAAGATATATTAAAAAAAAAAAAAAAAAAGATAATTGAAGTGTTTTGTGAGCACAGCAGCAATAAAGAGTTACAAATGCTTTGATATTTACCCACATGGCTCTATTAAATGATTATCATTGCAGGCACACTTCCTCCTCATCAGATGAAGGAACCCACACCATTCACAAGTTAACTCTCATTTCCAAAGTAATATTGTCATTAAATTTCTGTAAATTAAAGTGGGACTCCCTCTGGGTTTTGAAGAGATTGTGTGAGGGAGCAGAGCCGCCACAGCGAGCTCAGCCCGCATCCGTGAGGCTCTGGGAGCTGGGACCTGCTGCCACAATCCTGCCTGGTTTCCACGCCTTGGGAATGTTTTGTTCTTTGTGTGTGTGCTGAGAAACCATCAGACAAGGCTGAGAATGGGCAGAATCTCTGTGGAAGTCTTAGAGAAGGAAACTTTATTAATAATTAAGGGTGTAAGGCCAGGTTTGACCAAACTGGGGCCCTGCAGGACCTGGAGAGACCCCACAGGAAATATGGAGACCATTCCCAAGGCCTGGAGGGACAGGAGCCAGGGAATGGCTCCCACTGCCAGAGGGCAGGGATGGCTGGGAGATTGGGAACTGGGAGTTCCTGGCTGGGCTGGGATTGCCAGAGCAGCTGGGGCTGCCCCTGGATCCCTGGCAGCGCCCAAGGCCAGGCTGGACACTGGGACACCCTGGGACAGTGGGAGGTGTCCCTGCCATGGAAAACGGGTGGGATGGGGTGGGATTTAGGGTTCCTTTAACCCCTTTAACCCTTTAATCCATTGTGGGATTCTGTTTTGGGAACAGAATTCCAGGCAGGTGATGCCTTATGTGGCACCAGGGCCCAGGGCAGGAGCCAGCATTGCCCAGGAGCAGCTGTCGGTCCCATCCCCTCTGCTGGAGCTGCCGGGGCTGCTTCTGGAGCAGATTCCTTGTGTCTGTCTGTCTGTGGGGAACAGGGAGGTCCTGGAGAGGCCCTGGATGAGGGAATGGAGGTTTCCAGCTGGGCTGTTCAGTTCTCAGGGGAGGAAGGTGCTGATGTGACCCGGCTCACACCCTCTGCATGTTCACAGTGGCACAAAACTCACCCTGAGGTCTTCCACAACCTCTGGGGAGCAGCTGGGCCTGGTGCAAACCCTTCCCAGGACTGATTCTCCCTTGCTGTGGGAGGGCAGCCACGGCTGGGACAGCACCAAGAGCAGAACAGGGAGAATAGAGCAGAGCTGCAGTATTTTTATCTCTGCTGAGCACATTTCCGTGCTGAGCTGGAAACGCTCTGTCTGATGTCAGCTGGAACCAGCACATAGGGCAGGAGAAAAAGGCAAACCCGCTGGTGGGTAGCTGCTGCCCGTGCAGCACTGACGTGAGACACCCGAGAGCTGCAGGCCAAGGCAGCTGGGCGCTGTGAAATATTCCACTTCACCATCCACCCCCGAACCTGGCAGGGAATGAAGCAAACATTGCTTTAATCAGCCTCAGTATTTCAGAGGGTTACAGCCCCCAGGATGACGATTCGGGGTGCAGCTGGCCAGGGCAGCTTCTGGCTGCTGGGCAGAGGCAGAGCCATCAAAGGCTGCAGATGAAATGTTTAATGAGCAGCTCCAGCCTGCTGCTGCCCTCAGCCCCTGATCCCTGGGAGCAGCTGTGCCAGGCCCAAACCTCCACCTCTGCAGGGAGAAATGTTTGTGCTGCAGCTCCAGCAGGGGCTGGGGCACGGGGCTGGGGAAGCTGGGGAGCTTTCTGTGCTCTGTCCTCGATGGGGAACAGTCCCTCCCTTCTGTTGGGAGACACACTTCGTAACACTGGCTTTTCACAGATGTTCCAATGGATTCTCTGTGTGTGCTGTGAAAAACGCCAGTCATTTGTTTTTAGAATTTTAAAAGTTTAATAGTAATAAAATGGTTATTAAAAGAGTAATGTAATTAGAGTAATAAAAATTTGGACAATTAGGATTAGGACAATACGAGACAATCAAAACAGAGTTACAGACAGTCCAGGTTCCTCTTTCTGGGCAAAATAAGCCTGAAAAAGGACACAGATTAACAGAGGATTAACTCTTAAAAGGAACAGCCTGTTGCATATTCACACACCTCATCCATGATGCATCAATTCCATTCAAACACAGGATTCTGTCTGGTCAGCATCAGCTTCTTCCTCTGAATCCTGACGGCTCCAGGGCTGAGCAGGCAGGAAGAAGTTCGTTTCTTCTGACAATGGGGCAATAAATTCTCTTTCTCTGAAAGACTGAGGTGTCCTGTGGCTGCTATCTCAGTGGGCGCTCCTCGTTCCTTTCTTTTAAAAAGAAGTATCTCAATAGCATAGTTCCTATTATTCTATATTTCTATTCTATTATTCTATATTCTATTCAATTCTATATTCAATTCTATATTCTATTCTATGTTCTATTCTATTCTATATTCTATTCTATTTCTATTATATTTTTCTATATTCTATTCTATATTCTATTCTATTCTATATTCTATTCTATATTCTATTCTATTCTATATTCAATTCTATATTCTATTCTATATTCTATTCTATTTCTATTCTATTTTTGTATATTCTATTCCATATTTCTATTTTATATTATGTTATAACCTAAACCTATATTTAACACACTACTTAAGAAAATTACCACAGCACAACACATAACACATAACAATATTCATTTTAATATTTGCAAAAAGCCAATCACAAAATACACATTTTTCACAACCTTTACTGGGACAAACTGGGAGAGCCTCGAGGGCTGCCCCTGGCTGGGAGCACGGACAGTATTTGCTGCAGGGCATCATTCCCGGCCGGGGGATGCAGAGACTCCCAGAGCCACCCAGAGCCCTGCGGGGTCAGAGCTGGGGCTTGCCGGAGTGTCGGCATGTGTGCCGTGCGGGACAGGGGGACGGGGAGCCTTCTGGCACATTTCTGGCCGAATGGATCGATGTGCACATCAAAGAGCTCGGTGCCACCCGCGCTGCTGTGAGCCCGGAGCTGCCCCGCACAGCTGACAGCGGGATGGGGGAGCCGCTCCTGCCGGGCAGCGCTGAGCAGCGGACTCCTCTTGGCCTAAAAATGAAACGGAACCTGATGAAGGTTGGGGTGGTTTTTTTTTTTTTTTTTGTTTTTCTTTTTTTTTACCCCCCAATTAGGACTGTTCGAGCTGTTTGAGGCGAGATGACAAGGAACTTGCTTCCCATTTAATGAGGCAAAGCTAATTGGAACTGGGGTGTGAGTCAGCCTGTGGAGCCACACGGAGCAGGGTGCTGCACCTGCATTTCAATGAGCGCTGGGGCTGAAACGCCTTTCCCTGGGCTTTTAGAGCTCCAGGGCACTGGTCTGACAGTGCACCAACTGCAGCCTGAGTTCACAAGGAGTGCCTGGGCTCTCCCCTGTCCAGCAGAACTTGCAATTGCTTTTTTAAGGATCTGAGACAGTGCTGAAAGCTTATGGGAGTGCTGGGAGGGAGGCTGTGGGGCTGGGTGCGAAGGAAGGTGCATTTTAGCAGCAGCTGGACTTAGTCTTTGGCATGGGCTGTAAAATGGGTTTTCCTGTGTGTGTAGATAATGGGAGGTGTTGAAAGCCAGATTCAAACTCTGTGACATCTGTAAGATATGGTGCTAACAGAATGGGAAGCTTTTTCCCTTCAAGGAGCAGGAACTTCGGGGCCTGAGCTGCCTGAGGAGCACCAGCAGCTCCTGCAGAACCTCCCTCACATTTATTTCCCAAATCCCTGCTCCGGCTTGGGGGGCTGAGCAGTGCAAGGGTGAGCTGGGGAGGCCCCCACCCCACCCTGGGGGATGAGCTAGGGACCCCCCCTGCCCAGAGGGATGCTCCCAGGGATGACCTGGGGACCCTCCTGCCCACAGGGATGAGCTGGGGATCCCCCCCTCCCCTGCTCAGAGGGATGCTCCTGCTCCCAGCCCCAGAGATGCCCTGGGGATCCCCTCTGCCCAGGGGGATGCCCCCAGCCCCAGGGATACCCTGAGAACTCCCCCCAGCCCCAGGCATGCCCTGGGACCCCCCCCTGCTCAGAGGGATGCTCCTAGCCCCATGGATGAACTGGGGACCCTCCTGCCCACAGGGATGAGCTGGGGACCCCCCCTCCCCTGCCCAGAGGGATGCCCCCAGCCCCAAGGATGAACTGGGGATCCCCCAGCCCCAGGGCTGCCCAGGGAGGAGCAGGGCAGGGCTGTGGCCCCTCTCCTGAGGGTGCCCAGGGATGTGCCCAGCAGCAGTGACAGATGGCTCTGCAGAGGCCCCTCACAGGGACTAATTAAGCAGAGCCATTTCCCTCAGCTCCCACCCCTCACCGCAGCCTAACTGGGAGGCATTTCCACCTGGGAAGGGTGAGCTGGACTGATGAACGTCCTGTTGTGGCTCAGCCAGGGGAGGGACAGGGCTGGCAGGTTCCACACCCACTGGCTCTCTCTGCTTAATGGGAACACTTCGATTCAGAGCCTGGGGACGTTCCTTGGCTCAGAGTCTGACCCCACTGATCCTCAGGAAAACACCCCAGAGCTTTCCAGAAAAGCAGTGCGCTGCTACAGGGAATGCTGGGCAACATTCCAGAATCCCAGACTGGCTTTGGAAGGGACCTGAAATCCCACCCAGTGCCACTCTTGCCATGGCGGGGACACCTCCCACTGTCCCAGGGTGTCCCAGTGTCCAGCCTGGCCTTGGGCGCTGCCAGGGATCCAGGGGCAGCCCCAGCTGCTCTGGCAATTCCAGCCCAGCCAGGAATTCCCAATTCCCAACATCCCATCCATCCCTGTTTTCTGAAAAATCTCTATTTAATGTATTTTCTATGTTCTTTTATACAGAGAGGGAAAAACCTTCTGCTGTTTCACTGCTTGAGATGAGGATCAGTCTCCCAGAAACTGGTGTTCATTTTACAGCCTGTGTCTGATTTATCCCCCTGGGATAAGGGCAGGATTCATTTGGGAAACTTGGGGCTCAGGGGTGTGCAGTTGGAGGATCCAACCTAAATCAGATTACAAACAGGAGCAGTGCCCAGATGGGGCCTCAGCAGTGCCAGGGAGAGGGAGCACCTTCCCCATCCTGCTTGGATCTTTCCAGAGAGTCTATAACAAACAGGACTTAAAAAAAATAAATAAAATAATTTAAAATAATTTAAAATAATTTAAAATATCTAAAACATGTCTATCTAAACATCTCTTGAGGAGATGATCATGTCAACAACCTGAATTGATAAGATATGATTCTAGTACTGAGTTACCTTTCCCGCATCACCTTCTCCCCCCTCCTCAAGGGAGGTGGTTCAGGGACTCCCCTTCCCAACCAACCTGCAGATGCACAGAACTTCATTAAAACCACAGTTGTTTTGAATGTGTGGAGCATTCCAGCCGTGCCCCCAGGCCTCTCTGGAGCAGTGAGCAAGGCCACAATTAACGTGCTGGAACTTCCAATCCTGGAGCAAGGAAAGAAGCGGGTCTGGGCCAAAGGAGCAGCTGGATATTTCCCTGCCCCAGTGCCTGCTCCTTGAAACAACAAACACCAGGGATGCTTAAAATTCCCAGGCTCCCACGTGCTGCACCATTCCTCAGGAACAGCAGAGAATTTTAAGTAGGTTTTGCACAGAATGATCAAGTTTGCAGAGAACAGCCTTGGGTAGTGCTTTAAAAAATGAAAGGAAAATCATTTGAAAAGCAAGGGAGGCAAAGAACAGAGTTACTTCTTCCCCATTTAATTTTTCTGGAGTCACCAGAAATGCCTCAACTACAGGCTGCTCAAGCCCAGGCAGAAGCAGAGCAGACAAAAGTTCTCTGTCTTGTGTATGGGCAGCTCTCGGAAAGGTTCCCAGGGTGATCCCAAATTTCTGTGCAAATCCTGAGGTGTCAGGGACTGCTGCAGGATGGGGTCTGGGGTCTGGGGGGATTTCACCCCAACTTCACCTCTTTCACTGGATTTAGGACTGGGGGAGGATTCCTCGGCTGGAATGTGCTGAGCCCACCCAGCACCCAGGTCCTCGGGATTCTGCTGGATCAGGTGCCGAGGATGAAACTCCGTGGCAGAATTCCATGGTCTGAAATCTGGCAGGGGTTGCTTCAGCCTCTCTTTTCTCCAGGATTAAATATTCCCAGGACCCAGCAGGTCCGCAGGGCTCGCAGTGCTCCCAGGGCTGCTGGGGAAGCTGGAATGGGTCAGCACCGAAAAGAATTCAAAAGAAGGATATTTCCGCGTGGAGGGGAAGATTCCGGGCATGATTCACTAGTGAGGCACAGAAGGGTGTGGGAATGAAGGAAGTGTTTTGGGTCTCATCTGACAGCCTGCTCACTGGGGGACTCTAAGCAGGGAGGGTCTCCAGCCCTGTCCTGGTGGGGCCAGGTCTGGCTTTAGGCAGAGTGGGATGTTCAGAACTGGCTCCTTTTGAATATCCATGTCCTTTACAGAGTGCAGTTTATAACCTGAGTCACCCCATTCCCTGGACACGGACAAAGAAAAATAATCAAAAAAATCCAAATGTGACAAAGACCATAAATCCCAGAATGGTTTGGGATAAGAGGGACCTTAAATCCCCTCCAGTGCCACCCCTGCCATGGCAGGGACACCTCCCACTGTCCCAGGCTGCTCCAAGTCCCAGTGGTCACTTCCAGGGCTGGGATATCCCCAGGTTTTTTGGGAATCTGCTCCCAGTGTTCTCCCACCAGAGGCAGATTAATGAGGCCTGGCCATCCAAGGAGAAGAGGGGTTTTTCTTTTCTCCTTTTTGACTTCAAACACAACATTGTCTCTTTCCTTCTTTCTTTCCTTCACTTTTTTCCCCTTCCCCCTCAGTGCCAAGGCCCTGGAAATGCTGTCTCCTCTCCCGCAGTTTTCCCTGTGAGCACTGGGGCACAATTTCAGCCCAATTTGGCTGCAGGCGTGAGTTTGACAGGAAGGTACAGCTGTAATTTCTCAGGCCTAGCCAGGATGCCAAATAAATCTATATCATCTTGACAATTATATCTTTACAAAAGCTTGGGAAAGAACAGCCAGGAAAGCTTGTCAATAAGCTCACTTTTTATTAGAGGAAAGTCCTTTGGAAAGCCCACAAAGGCAGCGTTTCCTGATGGATCTCCCGGAGGCAGGTGCTGTGGGAGGCCGCTTAGAAAGAGATTTTTATTGACAAACTTTTTTTCAGAGGGAATTTTTCCCTACAAAGCCCTAGCTTGAGTCATTGCATGGCACAGCCATAAAAGCAGATATGGAGTAGGGATAATTTTGGCTTGAGGCAGGCCCCAGAGTGAATTGGGTTTGAGATTTGTGCTGGTGGCCACTGATCACCACTGGATCACAGAGCTGGGACGGGACAGGAGGAACAGCTCCTGCAGGCCGAGTGGGAAGTTGTTTCCACAGCCAAATTTGAGATTATTAGTGCTACGTGTGCTCGGGCACCCAGGAGAGCCAAATTTCCCCCCTGCTGCCCTGCCCCTGCCGCCCCCACAGCCGGGCCCCCGGGAAGAGCAAATGGAGCCCAATTTGCTATTTAGGACATCTATATATAAACACAGCAATATGGGCTGTGACCCTTGGGGCACCTCCAGCCACTCCTCCTCTCTCTGCCCTACTTCTGCTAATTCTGTTTGCCGGGGAGGTGCTTACTCACAGAACTCTTTCTGGAGTCATTAGCTGGAAATTCTGGAGAATGTGTTTTTCAAAGGCATTCTCCAGCCCGAGCAGGCAGCTCTCACCTGCCAGCAGCATGAAAGGGGAGTTCCTGGATGTCAAATGCTTTCAAATTCTCCTGCTTTGATCAGGGCCCTGTTTGGGCTGAAGTTTTCTCAGCGTCCTCCTGGGAGTTTCCTCCACGGCATTTTTTCATTATTCCCGTGCAGATCCTTCCTGATCTGAGCTGTGGTACTAAGGAGGGAGCTCAGCTGTGCAGAGGAGCTTGCAGAAATCCCAGCCTGCCAGGGCTGTGGAAAACATCCCAAAAAACCCCAGCACAATCGCCTGGCAGCTGGGAGGGAGCTGGGGCAGCTGGAGGGGTGAGGGATGGAGAGGGAACAATCAGAGCAACCCTGGGAAGGCTGTGAGCAGGAGCTGAGCTGTCCTGGTGGTGCGGCACAGGCAGGACTGAGGGAAAAACAGCCTTGGAATAATGGATCTTAAATCCCACCCAGTGCCAGCCCTGCCATGGCAGGGACAACTTCCACTGTCCCAGGCTGCTCCAGCCCCAGTGTCCAGCCTGGCCTTGGGTACTGCCAGGGATCCAGGGGCAGCCCCAGCTGCTCCGGGCACCTGTGTCAGAATTGTTTTTCATGTTGTAGAGGGGCCTTAACCCCTCATAATGACTGAGGTGATGCCTCAGGTTTGGCTTTTCTATTTTTCCCATTCTGTGCTTCTTTAGTGTGTGGGGCTGGGTTCACATCAGGGGATGCTGAGCTCTGCACAGAGCAGGGAGACAAAACAATTCCTGGTCCAGCTGGGACCAAGGACAAATGATCCAAAGCTCAGGCCAGGAGCACAAACAGCGTGGGCTGGAGAGAGAAAAACAAGCAGGGTGGGAGTGCCTGGGCTAAAGCTGGAACGGGACAATGAACTGCAAGGTGCAAATGGAGCAGAGCTGAGCCAAGGGAGAGACCCCGGGAGCGCTCGTGCATTTTGGGACCATTTTGGTTCCTCTTGGCTGCAGCCCTGGCTGGGCTCTTGTGCTGCCCAAGGTGGATCCATGGAGGAGATGCTTTGAATAAATCCCTGCTTTATTCTGTGACTCCACCCAGCCTCTGCTCCAGGGTAGCCTTGGAATCAAGGGAATGCTCAGGATGCCCGCGGGCTGGCAGAAGGGAGCCCCTCACCCTGCTGGCCAGGGGAGTTTTCCCTGGCTCATTTATTGCTCCTTGTTTCCCTCTTCTCCCACATAATTCACAACATGTCTGGAACGGCTCCTGTGTTAAATAAGGTCTGTCAGGTGATTCTGCTTTCAGGTGCATTTCTGAGCTTCTGGGAGCTCCCACTGTTCCACGTTTGGGCTATTTTGGGAAGCCTGGGTGGCTGCTGGCTGTGGGAGAGCTCTGTGTGCTGGGCAGTTTGCAGACCTTGGTGAAATGTGTGTGGGATGCAGTTCTGCCTGGAGGAGGTGCCTGCAGGGAACCTCCTGCTGCCCGCCTGTCCCCCCTGCTCCCAGAGCCCGGGCACAGCTGGAGCCCGGCCAAGGTGGGTGCGCTGACCTTCACCAGGGCACAGAGCAACCCCAGGCTGGTAAACACTGCTGGGATGCCAGGAAAAGGGTTTGGATGGGCAACACCTGGTTTGAAAAGGGGCTTTAGGACAAGGACCTGCAGCCCCAGGATCCCTGGGGCTGGCAAAGCCCTCCCAGCCCAGGAAGCCCCAGCTGTGCCCAGTGCCCACCCTGTCCCCAGCCCAGAGCTCTGAGTGCCACCTCCAGGGGACACCTGCAGGGATGGGCACTCCAAACCTCCCTGGGCAGCCCCTGCCAAGGCCTGAGCCCCCTTTCTGTCACTGTCACATTTTCTGAAAAATCCCTTTGCCCAGGGTTCTTCTCCTGGGAAGCTGAGAAGCCTCAGAGAAAAATGAAAACAATAATTATCTGATTGCTTCTCCTGTGTTATGCTGCTCTGGAATGTGTTTGAGGATTGTTCACCCACAGGTGATTGTTCCAGTGCATTCTGCTGTGAGTTGTTTTCACTCTTTGGCCAGTCAGGGCCAAGCTGTGTCAGGCTCTGGAGAGAGTCACGAGTTTCATTATTATCTTTTACCCTTCTGTCTGTGTCCTTTCTGTATTTTTAGTACAGTTTAGTATTAATATAATATACTATCATAAAATAATAAATCAGCCTCCTGAGAGCATGGAGTCAGACTCATCATTCCTTCCTTGATCTGGGAACCCTGAAAACACAACACCTTTCCATGGGGGAAATTCCTGCTGGGCCCACACTGAGCTGCCCTGGCCCAGCCTGAGGCCATTCCCTCTGCTCCTGTCCCTGTTCCCTGGAGCAGAGCCCGACCCCCCCGGCTGTGCCCTCCTGGCAGGAGCTGTGCAGAGCCACAAGGGCCCCCTGAACCTCCTCTGCTCCAGGCTGGAGTTGCAGATCTGCCTCTGAACAGCTGGAAAACCTTAGCCAGGATTTCCCCTCGCTGCCCAGGAAAGGAGCACAGGGAGCTTTGTTGTGGGGAGAGCTGAGCCCCATTCCCATTCCCAGTGCAGACCCTGAGCCCCATTCCCAGTGCAGACCCTGAGCCCCATTCCCAGGGCAGACCCTGAGCCCCATTCCCATTCCCAGGGCAGGACCCTGAGCCCCATTCCCATTCCCAGTGCAGACCCTGAGCCCCATTCCCATTCCCAGTGCAGTCCCTGAGCCCCATTCCCAGTGCAGGATCCTGAGCCCCATTCCCATTCCCAGTGCAGTCCCTGAGCCCCATTCCCATTCCCAGTGCAGTCCCTGAGCCCCATTCCCAGTGCTGTCCCTGAGCCTCATTCCGGTTCCCAGTGCAGTCCCTGAGCCCCATTCCCAGTGCTGTCCCTGAGCCTCATTCCGGTTCCCAGTGCAGGACCCTGAGCCCCATTCCCAGGGCAGGACCCTGAGCCCCATTCCCATTCCCAGGGCAGGACCCTGAGCCCCATTCCCATTCCCAGGGCAGGACCCTGAGCCCCATTCCCATTCCCAGGGCAGACCCTGAGCCCCATTCCCATTCCCAGGGCAGACCCTGAACCCCATTCCCATTCCCATTCCCATTCCCATTCCCAGTGCAGGACCCTGAGCCCCATTCCCATTCCCAGGGCAGGACCCTGAGCCCCATTCCCATTCCCAGGGCAGACCCTGAGCCCCATTCCCATTCCCAGGGCAGACCCTGAACCCCATTCCCATTCCCAGGGCAGGACCCTGAGCTCCATTCCCATTCCCAGGGCAGACCCTGAGCCCCATTCCCATTCCCAGTGCAGGACCCTGAGCCCCATCCCCATTCCCATTCCCAGGGCAGACCCTGAGCCCCATTCCCATTCCCAGGGCAGGACCCTGCCAAACGTGGGGAGCACTCAGGGAGCGCTGTCCTTGCTCCCTGCTCCCTCCCAGGAAACCTGCAAACTCCAGCTGGGGCCTCTCTTCAAGGATAATCATTTCATTAAGTCTTCAAATGATAGAGAACCTGCTCCATATTAGGTTACTGCCTTCCCTGCTTAATTAACTTTATTCCTACTCTAGGTTTGTTTGGTTTCACCTTCCAGCCTTTGCTTCTCATTATGGCTTTTTTAGCTAAATTAAAGTGTTGGAATTGCCTGCCTGTGCTGGCTCTAAAGAACACAGAGAAGTTTGCTCCTACTTTTCCCTTGGATAAATTAAAAAGGTCAAGTGCCTTTAACCCTTAATTTCTGCATTTCTGCATAGAACTGGCTTCAAAGGAGAGACCTCCAGAGGAGACCACGGAGGTATTCCAAGGGCTGGAGCCAGGCTGGGAGAGCTGGGAATGCTCCCCTGGAGAGGAGAAGGCTCCAGGCAGAGCTCAGAGCCCCTGGCAGGGCCTGAAGGGGCTCCAGGAGAGCTGCAGAGGGACTGGGGAAAAGGCCTGGAGGGACAGGAGCCAGGGAATGGCTGCCAGTGCCAGAGGGCAGGGATGGATGGGAGATTGGGAATTGGGAATTCCTGGCTGGGCTGGGATTGCCAGAGCAGCTGGGGCTGCCCCTGGATCCCTGGCAGTGCCCAAGGCCAGGCTGGACACTGGGACACCCTGGGACAGTGGGAGGTGTCCCTGCCATGGCAGGGCTGGCACTGGGTGGGGTTTGAGGTCCCTTCCCACCCAAAGCATTCCATGACTCAATGCCATCACTCCCCTGAGCCCAAGAACTCCCCCAGGCTGTGTCCCGGTGTCCCAGGACAGGATGGATGGTCCTGGCAAAGCAATTCCACTCCTGCTTCCATCCCCTGCCCTCCCCTCCCTGCAGCTCTCTGCAGTCCCTGCCCCTCTCCTGCCTGTGCTTGGAATTCACCCCGATCCCTCCGAGGATCCCAACCGCCTGAGAAAAGCAGGATCATGAATAAACATCATGAATAATTTCCTGAGAACAGCAGAACCTTACCCGGGCTGTGGGGAGAGGGGCAGGGGGAGAGCGCTAATTAGATGATTTATGACATCCAGCCTTGATGAGATCCATCTTGACAAGGCAGCCAGGGGTCGGTCCATTTGAATTCCGTGGAAATGCCCCGTTCCTGGAGCAGCTCCGTGCTGGAACTGCAGGTGCTGCCCCACACCCTCTTGCTCCCAGAGCTCTCCTGGCCTGGAGGGGCCGGTGATATAAAATTTCAATCATCAATTTGAATTTTACGTCTATATCTTTTATTGTAAAGCAAGCAAGCAGCTTTGTCTGGTTCAAACACAGAGATGCTGGTTTATCCCATGCCCCACGAGGAGCTTTCCCTTCCCTGACCAAAGGTTCTCCCTCTGGGAGGGGCTGCCAGGACCACCCTGCCCTGGGAAGGTGGCTGAGGGCAAGGAGCCCTCTCTGCAATCTGAATTCCTGCCCAGCTCCTTCTCCTCCCCCCAGCAGTCATGTGTATTGTTCCTAACTTTTAAAACAGAGAAATCTCTCATTTTTCAAACCCGTCACGTCCTCAATTTCAATAAAATCGGGCAGCAGAGTATTAGAGCTAATGATATGTTTTAGGGAAATAATAGTTTTATTGCCCTGGGTTTATGATCTTTTTGATTAACTGATTTTCTCAGATATTTGCACTCCCTCGTGTGTTTTCTGCCTGTTCCTTAGAGCCATTTTTAGGTTGTTATTTTCCCGACCAGTGCATGTGACATTTTCTAAGCTGGGTGTCCCACGCAAGGTCTGGAGGTGAGAGGACACCCAGAGGTTTAACAATGTGGAGTTTAAAGATAATAATGATTTTCTTTTCTTCAGAAATATGCAAGAACTGGGAGAATGGGAGGAGATTTCCCCTGGATTTTCATGTCAGTGGAGATAAACACACAAAAAATAAAGACGGACATAGGAATACATTGGCACAGGTGCCCAGAGCTGCCCCTGGATCCCTGGCAGTGCCCAAGGCCAGGCTGGACACTGGGACACCCTGGGACAGTGGGAGGTGTCCCTGCCATGGCAGGACTGGCACTGGAGGGGATTTAAGATGCCTTCCAACCCAAACCAATCTGGGATTCTGGGATTTATGAAATGGAAACACTCATCACTCTCTCTGCTCAGTTTGGTGCCTTTCCAGGGCACCTGCTCTTCCTCCCCGGCATTTTCCACATCCAGCTCTGCTCTCCAGGCCAGCCCAGGAGGAGCCCAGCAAAGCCCAGGCTGCCTTTAGAGCCTCTGCAATTCCTGCCTGGGGGCATGATGGATTTTTATCCGGAAAAATGTGCGATCCTGGTTATTGTAACTTTGTGCTGTAAGGGGACAAAGCCAGAGAGAAATGCTCAATAAAGGAGACATGATAAAAAAGGGTAAATCTGCTTGGGAAAAAAGCTGTGCCTTGTTTTCTCTCCCAAATGAATCAGCTGGGAAAAGCTGAGTCAATAAAGCTCACTTTGAGCACGGCTCCTTTTTGCTGGTCAGGAGATACATTGCTTGTATGTTAATTGGCCCTTTAATCACTTCTGTGCGCTGGGCTGCTGCCTTTTGAATCCTGTTGGAAGCTCTGCCTGCCATCCCTTTATGTCTGGCTTTTATGGGAAGAGCTCCTGAAAAGAGCCCGAAAATGTTCGGTGTCTGCAGAAGGGCTGAGCTCTGCATCAGCCATGGCAGCTCCACTGCAGCCTCCAGCCACTCTGCCAGGTGTCTGCAACCCTCATTTTCTGCTCTGAAATCCTCATTTTCTGGGACTTTCCATCATTTTTGTAGCAGTAGGAAAAAAAGGGAAAAATCGGTGGCTCCGGTGCGGCACAAAATTCCCAACCCATTTTCAGCTCTGCGATGGAGCAGCACGAGGCCTGGCGGGAGTTTGGGCTCTCTGCTAATTAAGATGAAAAGTGGAAGGGGTCCTTCCCAGTGTCAGGAAAATTAATCCACAAACACCAGAGGTTCATGTCCAAAAAGGAGACAGAGGAGTCCTTTTAGTTTATTCAATAAAGGCAGAGGCCACGGGGCATTCCCCTGGGGTCTCTCCGATTTTTGGAGGACGCAGCCTCCTTTTTATCCCAATTTCCCAGCCACATTTCCCCCTCTCTTTCCCCATTTCTGAGGTACTTGGGAGGTTCAGACTTTTCAGAACACCTGATCCTAAAGATTCCCCTCTAATGTACAACCCTCCCTTTTAATTTTTAATTCTTACGGAATTTAGGGGTTTTTCCCCATTTCTGAAGTACTTGGGAGGTTCAGACTTCCCAAAACACCTGATACTGAAGATTCCCCTCTAATGTACAACCCTCCCTTTTAATTTTGAATTCCTATGGAATTTAGGGGTTTTTCCCCATTTCTGAGGTTCTTGGGAAGTTCTGATACACCTGATACCAAAGATCTCCCTCTAATGTATAACCCTCCCTTTTAATTTTTCATTCTTATGGAATTTAGGGGTTTTTCTTCCCCATTGTTTCTTTCATCTTTCAATGTCCCATTTCATTTATCAGCAAACCTACAGTTTATTTGTAAAAGCAAATCTCTTTTCCCATTCATCAGCCAGTGGAATCCTTCCCATTGTTTCTTTTCTCTCCCAGTTTTACCGACCAGCAGACCCACAGCTTGTTTGGAAAGACAAATCTGCTATTCCTCTCACCAGGGACAGCAACTCTTAATGAAAATTGAGAAAGAACTGGGGGAGAACACAAACAATCCCCGTTTTGTTAAAGAATCAGAAGCAAGGCAGCCATTGCCAAGAGCAGATCGTGTTTCATGGTGGTATATCCGTCATTTCTGGGGGAAATGGGAGCTGCTGGCCCGGGATGTGCCAGTCAGGCTCTGTGGGTGCAGCCTGGGAGGAGTTGTGCGTGCTCTCCTGCATTCTCCAGGGGTTTCACAGGCTTTGGGCTTGCTGGGAAGTGCAGCAGCTGAGGTGGCACAGGGGTGTGTGATTCATCTCCCAGAGAACCCTCGGGGGTGTTGGATCCCAGGTGAACACGGGCAGGAGGGGCTCAGCTCTCGGGGGGTGGCTCCTGGTGCAGGTCCAGCTCCTCCGAGGCTGAATGTGACATCAAACCTGACAGGTCCCTCTGCTGGGCCTGATCCAGCTGTCATTCCAGCCTGGATGTGGCTGGGGAGAGGGGAGGGAGCAGCCCTGGAACAGCTCCGTGGTCAGGGCTGCCCCTGGCCCAGGGCTGGGCACGCTGGGCAGAGCCCAGGGACAGGGCAGGGAAGGGCCAGCAGAATTCTCCTGGAGGGCTGGGGGGGACTAAAGGGAATCTGGGGGGGACGTGACCCAGAGAGGAGAGTAAGAAAGAGATCATGGAACCATGGAATGCTTTGGGTGGGAAGGGACCTCAAACCCCACCCAGTGCCACCCCTGCCATGGCAGGGACACCTCCCACTGTCCCAGGGTGTCCCAGTGTCCAGCCTGGCCTTGGGCACTGCCAGGGATCCAGGGGCAGCCCCAGCTGCTCTGGCAATCCCAGCCCAGCCAGGAATTCCCAATTCCCAATCTCCCAGCCATCCCTGCCCTCTGGCACTGGGAGCCATTCCCTGGCTCCTGTCCCTCCAGGCCTTGTCCCCAGTCCCTCTGCAGCTCTCCTGGAGCCCCTTCAGGTGAAGTACTCGAACTTCTTGGGGAAATCAGGGGTGCCAAGAAGGATTGGTGAGATGGATCCCCCCCTCCAGGGTCTGTCCCACTTCATCCACCCAGTTCAGCCTGGATTTCCCAGGGATGGGCCATGCAGTGAAGGCTGCAGTGAACTCAGAGCTGCCATTTGTGTCAGGCTGTGCTCTGAGCAGACCCAGCAGCACCTGTGGTTGTTCCTTTTTTGTGGCTCCCAAAACTCTCTCCTAGTCCCCTGGATGCCAAATCCATGCTCCTGAAGGGCTGTGGAAGGCTCACCCCACCAGCACAACGCAGCTAAAAGCCAAAGGGTCTCCCCATCCTGCGGACACAGAATGCAGGCTGCTCCTGGATTCAGCTACAGCTGTACAGACCTTTGCCTCTCTGGCAGGCAGAGCTGGGAGGCTCCACAGGATCATCCCTGGCACCTCCCTGGAGCTGCAGAGCTGCTGTGGCTCCTGTGCTGCTGCCTGAGCCTGACTATTATTATTATTATTATTATTATTATTATTATTATTATTATTATTCATATTATTACTTCTGAGCTCTCCTGGCCCCAGTCCCTGCCCTTGCTGCTGTCCCAGGTGCTTGGCAAACCTCCTGAGGAGGGCAGGTCCCTAAAAATGCCACCTCAGCCCCCCTGTTGGCTCCCCTGCCTGCAGCTCCATTGCCCACGTCACCCTCCCACCGCTCCAGCCCTCTGCTGCTGCAGAAACTCCTCCACAAAGCCCAAAATGTGGTTTTCTCCTCCCCCAGAAGGCAGCGGGGAGGGAGCTGCTCTCAGCCGCTCTCCTGGAGCTTTTCTGCTGGGAATATTTTGTTCCGAGGCGCAGCAGAGCGCTCTGCTGAAGAACAAATCAGGCTGTTAGAGCTGCACTTTAATCTTCCCTTTGGGAGCACGGAGCTTCCCAATCTCCTCCTGATGGCAGAGCAAAGCGTTGCCGGGGTTTTAATGCTGCCATCGTCCCCTGTTTGCAAAGTGAGGGAGGAGATATTTTATGGATGTGCCGGGATGAGGGCAGGAAATCCAGCTCGTGTTTGTCCTGCCTCAGGCCCAGCCCTGCTGCAGCTAAACCTGAGTTTAGGCAGATGTGGCCTGGGTGATCGCTGTGAATGATAAACTCAAAGTGCTCCCCCACAGCTTCCTTGGGAAGGTGGAATTTGTATTATCCTGAGCTTTGGGATAAAAGATTGTATTTCCAGGCTGTGATGAAGAGACTGATCATGGAATCACAGATTGAATTTAGGTGGGAGGGACCCTAAACCCACCCATCCCACCCCTGCCATGGCAGGGACACCTCCCACTGTCCCAGGGTGTCCCAGTGTCCAGCCTGGCCTTGGGCACTGCCAGGGATCCAGGGGCAGCCCCAGCTGCTCTGGGCACCCCACCCTGGTATCTCCCAGAGGGATGTGTGGCAATCCCAGTGGATTAGCTGATCCCTGGTTCTTAGATCCCCTCACTGGGCACCCTCCTGTTCACGCATTTTCTGTCCTGCTCAGGAGCCTTCCCTGGGCCCCTGATTTGTGCTGCAGCTCCGAACTGAGCTCACCTGTGCCTCCCTCTGGGGCTTTGGGGAGCCACGAGCAGCTCAGGGCCCCAAACCCCACTGTCCTCAGTGCCATAACCTGCGCAGAGGGGAGCTGGCACTGGGTGGGCTTTGAGGTCCTTGCAACCCAAACCGTTCTCTGGTTCTGTGATCAAAACTAAAACTGAAACGAACAAGAGGAACCCACTAAGGTAAGAAAGCTGCAGGTTTGTCCACAGCTTGTGGGGATCTTTTGCTTTCAGCTGCATTGTGGGGTGAGCCTTCCACAGCCGTGTAGGATTTGACATCCAGGGGACTGGGAGAGAGTTTGAAGAGCCTCCAAAAAAAAAAAAAAAAAAAAAAAAAAAAAAAAAAAAAAAGTAAAAAAGTTCTCTAAGGGAAACAAATTGGTGAGGGATAACTTTGTGATCTTGGCAAGTTTTAGGGCTGTTCTGGGTCTCCTTTGCTGAGGACACAGGAGGGCTGTCCGGGGATGGAGCGAGCCCCGGGAGCTCCGGGAGCGCCGCTGTCCCTGGTGCTGGCCGGGGCAGGGCCGGCTGTGACGGGACCCCGGTCACAGGCACTGAACTGTCCCCAGACTCCCACAGGACAGCGTCCCCAAACCCCCAAAGGACAGCGTCCCAGAATTCCCAAAGGACAGCATCCCAGAATTCCCGAAGGACAGCATCCCAGAATTCCCACAGGACAGCATCCCAGAATTCCCACAGGACAGTGTCCCAACATTCCCAAAGGACAACATCCCAGAATTCCCAAAGGACAATATCCCAGAATTCCCACAGGACAGTGTCCCAGAATTCCCACAGGACAGCGTCCCCAAACTCCCAAAGGACAGCGTCCCAGAATTCCCACAGGACAATATCCCAGAATTCCCACAGGACAGCATCTCCCTGCCCTCCCCAGTCAGGTTCTGCCACAGCTCCCTGTGGAGTTGGAGCTTTTCCCGTCCGAGCTCTGCCCTCGGTGCTGGCCAGAAGGGCTGTCAGCAGTAGAGAGGCTGAATAACGCTGTCTGTGTTTTCAATTTCTCAATGAATTCTTTTAGGGAGCAGGCACCACGAATTTTCAGACACTTCAGCAATACCAGTCAGGCAAAGCTCGAAGAAAGGCCACAGTCCTCATCAAGGATCCACAGACAGGACAGACCTCGGGACCCCATCCTCTGGTGACTTGGGGGAGGCGGTTTGCGTGCATTTCTACAAATGCAGGTCTTCGATGGGACCCTGCAGAGAATGTCAAGCCACAGGTTCAGCTGATCCAAGAGCAGCAGGAGACACCACAGGAAGAACACACAAACTGAGCGACAGCTGGAAGCAGAGACTGTTTTCTAAGTTTGCACTAGTTAAAACTGTATAAAAAATGGTTTTGTCACTCCATCAACAGGGGACACATTCCTACACTGACCCACGGCTCCATTCCCCCCATCCCAGTGCTGCCCCTGAGGGGAGCAGGATCCCCCCCAGCCCCGTTCCTGGGGCAGGAGCTCTCCCCTGCAGCCCTGGCAGGTGCCAGCAGCCGCGGGCTGGGTGACAGGATGACATTATTAACTCTGCTCACTTTGTTTGCAGCTGTCACACGGCTGCTTTCCCCAGCCCCGCTCCTGCATCGCAATATTTGTTTTCCTCTCATTTGTATGTGTGCTTGTCTCTATCGAATTTTGTCTCTTTGATTTCCGACCATTTTCCAATTTATCAGGATCACTTTGAATTCTAATCCTGGCTGCCAGAGCACTTGTAATCATCCCCAGTCTGGTGTCACTCGCTGTTGCCTGGCTCGTGCTGCTGAATTGTTAATATTTCATGGAGGCACAGCCACTCCGGGCCCCGCTCCTCCAGAGAGGCTGATGTGTCCTGTGCCAGAGAAGCCTTTGCAGCAGCTTTTGCCACGTTTCTCGCAGCATATTCAGATCATTATTTGCTTCAATTAGTGCTGCAGGACAAATTTGAGTCATTGACAGCGACCTCATGGTCCTGGTTGGAAAAACACATCCCAGCTTTTGACGTGCAGCTCCTTTGTGAAGGGACCATTTACACTTTGCTGTTCCTCCTCGCTGTTTGGACTTGGGGTGCTCCTGCTCCCGCCCAGCATTCCCTGGGGTCACAGACCCACATCCCAGAGGGATCTCTGTGATCCGTGTGGGAGGAACCTTGGGCAGAAGGAAAGCCTTTCAGAGCGGGCACAGCTGCGCACAGAGCCGAGCTGGCAGGAGAGGGGCACTGCAGCTGGCAAACCTGGTCCCACAGCACCATCCTGACCCCAAAAAAGCCACAGCCACCCCTGATGGTGCCACCAGGGAAGCACCAACAGCAGCGAGGGGGGAGTTCACCCGGGTGGGGCGAGGCACTGAAATGCCACACTGTGATGGGAGTTCGTGCTCCTCAAAGTGGTGTTGGGGCTGGCAGAGCCAATTGTATCTGCAGGGAATGCCCTGACAAAGGCGGGAATGCTGAATCTGACTCTATGGTCTCAGAAGGCTCAATTATTATTTTATGATACTATATTATATTAAAGAATGCTATACTAAACTGTACTAAAGAACACAGAAAGGACACAGACAGAAGGGTAAAAAGATAATAATGAAACTTGTGACTCTCTCCAGAATCCAACACAGCTTGGCCCTGACTGGCCAAAGAGTGAAAACAACTCCCAGAAACCAATGGAACAATCACCTGTGGGTGAACAGTCTCCAAACAGATTCCACAGCAGCAAAACAGAGAAGAAGCAAATGAGATAAGAATAGTTTCCCTTTTCTCTGAGGCTTCTCAGCTTCCCAGGAGAAGAATCCTGGGCGAAGGGATTTTTTCAGAGAATGTGAATGCCACAAGAGCCTTCAGACCCCAAGGCTTGCCCCTGCAGCTCCAGCACTGCAGGGAATATCCCAATCCATGGCAGTGGGATGGTGCCCTGGCATCTGATCTGGGTGCAGATCCACGAGGGGTGTGACATCCTCACCCGGGATGGGATAGAGGATGGATTTCCAGCTTGGGGCACTCTGAATTCACATGCACAGGAAGGAGTTGTTCCTTTTTCCCCATTTATCATGGAATTCTGTTTTCCTGTTTGCGCCTGACCAGCTGCTCTCGGCCACCTGAGGGGAGGGTGAGCCAGGTGGCAGTTGGTCTCTTCTCCCAGCGACAAGTGACAGGTGAGGGGCTTTGAGCAGTGCCAGGAGGGTGTGTATTGGATACCAGGGAGAATCCTGGGATGGGATGAGTCTGACGAGCTGCTCTCACCTTTGGTTAGCCATGATAAGCTGGTGGAGAGAAGTGGCCATTTCCTTAATTGTGGTGGTGAATTTGAAGGGAAAAAAGGGAATATTTGGCCTGAAAAGCAGGGGGTGTTCCATGGTCAGTGAGAGGGGTCTGTCCATGTTCTGGCATTGGGGAACCAAATGTGCCCAGCTGGCACCACTTTTACCACATCCAGCTCCTTGGGCAGAGGTTTGGAATTCCAGCTTTGGAATATTTGTGAGGAAACTCTTGAGCTGCGTCCTCTGTGCTTCCTGCTCTGAGCTCTCCTGAACCCCACACCCTCTGCCTTTCTGACATGAGGGGCTCCAGCTGCCTTTGCCCTGTGCCTGCTTGGTGTAATCTCAGAACTGCGGGCTGATTTGGGTGGGAAATGCCTTTAAGATCATTTCATCCCTCCCCCTGCCATGGCAGGGACACCTTCCACGGTCCCAGATTCCTCCAAGCTCCAGTGTCCAACCTGGCCTTTGTGGAGTGACTTGAATGGCAAAATTCACAGATTAGATTTCCTGATAGCTAAAATTTAACCTTTATCAAAAGGAGAAAAAAAAAGCTTTTTCTGCTCTTTTCATGTCCTAGATCAAAGCTCTCTCATTTAACTACTCCCTTGATACTGCATTTTGTCCTCTGGCTTCAGAGGCACGGTGCACACACACAGCTCCTGCTCTGCCTTGGAGCTCCAGCCCGTGGTGCTGTGATCCCAGCACTGCACACACAGCAGGGACAGCAGGGACAGCAGGGACAGCAGGGACAGCAGCTCCCCCAGGACACTGCCATGTGCTGGGTGCTCCTGTCACTGGGGGCTGCAGGGAGCTGGGGCTGGAGCAGAGCTCCTGCCGTGGAACAGCCTGGAGGGGAAAGCAAAGGAAGGGGGAATGGCACACACTGTGTCTCCTCCATGGTCTGGAGAGTCCCTGCTGGTGGCCTTTTCCTTCCCCATGCTCTGGGCAGTTCCTGCTAGTGGCCTTTTCCTTCTCCATGCTCCAGACAGTCCCTGCTGGTGGCCTTTTCCTTCTCCATGCTCCAGACAGTCCCTGCTGGTGGCCTTTTCCTTCCCCATGCTCCAGACAGTCCCTGCTGGTGGCCTTTTCCTTCTCCATGCTCCAGATAGTCCCTGCTGGTGGCCTTTTCCTTCCCCATGCTCCAGACAGTCCCTGCTGGTGGCCTTTTCCTTCCCCATGCTCCAGACAGTCCCTGCTGGTGGCCTTTTCCTTCCCCATGCTCCAGACAGTCCCTGCTGGTTGCCTTTTCCTTCTCCAAACCCTAGCAGTCCCTGCTGGTGGCCTTTTCCTTCTCCACACCCTGGCAGTCCCTGCTGGTGGCCTGGGCCAGGCTGTGCTGGCCAGCAGTGCCCTGGGCTGAGCGCTGGGTGTCCATGCCCTGGCACAGCATCTCCTGCTCAGCAGTGGGAGGATGAAGAGGGGCACTGCCAGGGCAGACACAGCTCTGGTGGTGCTGGGCCCAGGGCAGGCTCCTGGTGCTGGAGCTCGCTGTGCCCAGGAGCTGTCCCAGAGCAGCTGCAGAGCCCAGCTCCTGGTACATGGCACACCACCAACCTGGATGGTGTGGGAAGGAGAAAACCCTAAATCCCCTCCAGTGCCACCCCTGCCATGGCAGGGACACCTCCCACTGTCCCAGGGTGTTCCAGTGTCCAGTCTGGCCTTGGGCACTGCCAGGGATCCAGGGGCAGCCCCAGCTGCTCTGGCAATCCCAGCCCAGCCAGAAATTCCCAATTCCCGATCTCCCACCCATCCCTGCCCTCTGGCACTGGGAGCCATTCCCTGGCTCCTGTCCCTCCATGCCTTGTCCCAAGTCCCCCTCCAGAAGCTCCTCCATAAACTCCCCCTATCCCCTGCTGTGTCTCTCGTGCTCCCTCCCAGCACCCCCAGCCACCCCACAGCCGTGCTGGAAACAGCAAAACCCCAACGCTGAAAACAAAGATTTCTCTTTGTTCTTATCCTTGTTATCTTTTGTCGTCTCCTGACAGATCCCGTCTGGGTGTGGAGACCTTGCCTGGGGGCAGACAGAAATTCCTGAGGGAACGAGGCAGGAGCTGCCCTGGCTGTGCTGTGAGGGGAGCCAGTGTCCCACCCAGGCACTGAGCCTCCCAGGGGACACGGGGACAGCCGCTGGCATCACTCGGCCAGGCTGCTCCTCCAGGGACAGCAAACCCTAGCCATGGGACCCGTGTCTGTGACCCTGTGTCCATGCCCATGTCCCCGTGTCCACGTCTGTGTCCATGTGTCCGTGCCCATGTCCCTGTGTCTGTGTCCCTGTGTATGTGCCCATGTCCCCGTGCCCATGTCCCCATTCCCATGCCTATGTCACTGTATCCATGCCCCGTGTCCATGCCCATGTCACTGTGTCCATGCCCATGTCACCGTGTCTGTGCCCTGCTGTCACCATGTCTGTGCCCATTGTCACTGTGTCCGTGCCCCACTGTCACCATGTCTGTGCCCCGCTGTCACCATGTCTGTTACTGTGTCTGTGTCCCACTGTCACGTGTCTGTGCCCACTGTCACCATGTCTGTGCCCTGCTGTCACTGTGTCCATGCCCACTGTCACTGTGTCTGTGCCCACTGTCACTGTGCCCATGTTTGCTGTCACTGTGTCCATGCCCCACTGTCACCATGTCTGTGCCCGCTGTCACCGTGCCCATGCCCCGCAGTCACCGTGTCCGTGCCCGCTGTCACTGTCCCCTCCTCGCCCCGGGCTCCGTGGCCATGCCAGGCCCTGTGGAATACCCACCCGAGGATCAATCTCCTTTTCCTGCACGGCCTCTGCCGGTGCCCGGTCGGGAGCGAGTCTCGCCCTGGGATCTCTCATTCACCCGTGCCACAGCTCTGCCAGCGCATCGTTCAGCACTGATTTGTATCTTTAAATCCAATTTAGCCACCAGGGGCTGAGTGATTTCCTTCCTCATTATCCATTTGTAGGAAACACCAGCCACTCATCCCTGTCCCTGTGCTTTCCCACCCAGCTGCCTTCAGCTCCACATTCCCCATCAGCTCACGTGAAAGTGGGGATGCAGCCAGCAGCGAGGGGGGAATTGGCTGTAGAAAAAGAGGTTTTAATCTGCACGGGTTGAGCACAAAGCAGGGGAAGGACACCTGGAATCCTCTCACAAAGGGACGATGGCCTTTGCTCTGTTCTCCCGAGCCCCCGTGCCCTGGGTTTGCCTTAATTGAATTTTTGGTAAGGAATAAACAAAAAATGAGTAATAAATAATTCTGGTGGGCGCACCGAGCTGTGGACAGAAGCTGCTCTGGTGGCAAAGGGCGCATCTGGAGAGGGCACGGCCTGAGGGCTCCCCTGGAGAGCCTGGCAGGTGAGGAACAGCTCCCAGCCCGGCTCCAGGATGAGGCCACTGGGGCTCTGCCCTTCTCTCGCCTTCCAACCATCATCAAAATGAAATCCGAGGGGTTACAGGGTCAGAATGGTAATTGCAGACTCTGGAGCATCTTTTTCCATTAAAAAACCAACTTTGCTGAAATAATTCATGCTCTCTGCCACTTCTGAGTCAATGAATTCTCATTTTCAGATGGAGAAGATGTTTTTGAAAGGATCCTGACCTCTTCTATCAGGTCCAGCCCGTGAGTGGCAGCGAGTCTGGGCATCAGCTTCCTTCCAGACACAAAACTCCTCAGAAGTCACCAGGTGAAAGAACTCAACACAATTTCTTCAAGCCTTGTGACAAGGCTGACAGGAGTCTCTCACCTCTGCCGTGCAGAGGCTGGGATGGTCCCTGCCTGTGGCAGTGGGGCTGGACCTTTAAGGTGACCTTTAAGGGCCCTTCCAGCCCAAACCATTCCATGATCCTTTGAGCAGAGAAAGAATAAAATAAAGTTAAATTGCAAGAAGGAAAAAGTGAGGGGAAGGAAAACCTCTTTAGAGCGGGAGATTCATGGGTTTTATGCTGCACTCACCTGCATCAGCAGCTCTGGAATAATCCCACAATGTCTGCAGGGTGAAGAAACGTGGGAGGAGGGAAGGGAATAGAAAAGAAAATAAGATGAATAAGATGCTATTGAGAAAATGTGGAGGGGCTAGAAGAGGGCAAAAGTCATGGTTTGGTAAAGATGCTGCTGCAGCTGGGCCTGGCTCTCAGTGCTCTGTTCTGGATGAAAGGTGGGGATGGTCACAGGCTGGATTTGATGTCTTGGTGCTCCTTTCCAATTGTCTTAGGTTGGAAATGCAAGATGTGGCTGGGTGTGTGTTCTGTCCCCATCTGCCAGAGCTGGGGCAGTTCTCCTCTGTCCATGGGAAGTTTTCTTTATCTCTGCCACAGCCAATCCTCCCTCCAGGAGATCTCTGCTGCCCATGGCCACTGAGTGTCCCTGCAGGGCTGATCCAATTCCATCATCCCATGGGAGATGCTCTGCCCAGGGCAGGAGCCAAGCATTCCTACCTGGATCCAATCTGAGCCTGGGAGCAGCACAGCAGCCTCTGCCCCCTGCATTCCCAGAGGAGCAGCTTTCTCCTGCCCTGCATTCCCAGAGGAGCAGCTTTCTGCTGCCCTGCATTCCCAGAGGAATTCCAGGCCCATCTCCAGCAGCCCTGGAGCTGCAGAGGAAAACTGCAGCCTTGTGCAGGATCCCTGCTCCAGCAGAAGCACAGCTGGCCCTGCAGGAGGGCTGAGCCACCATGGAATGGCACTGTGCCACCACCCTGACACACAGGGGGTCAGCTCCTGTTCTGGTGCTGGCAGGGGTTTCTTTTGTATTACTGCATTTTTTTAAAATTATTTTTTTCCCTAGTAAAGAACTGTTATTCCCACTCCCATATCTTTGCCTGAGAGCCCCTTAATTTCAAAATTACAATAATTCAGAGGGAGGAGATTTACAATTTCCATTTCAGGGGAAGCTCCTGCCTTCCTCAGCAGACGCCTGGCTTTTCAAACCAAGACACCGACCTAAACAATCCTGTGAGCCCTGAGGGCCACACCCAATGCCCGGGGCTGTTTCCCACAGCTCTGCCCTCATTTCCTTTGCTTCTTAAATTGCCCTGCCATGATGCCATTAACAGACGTCCTGAGGCTGTGCAGC
This sequence comes from Motacilla alba alba, assembly GCF_015832195.1. Classification (NCBI taxonomy): domain Eukaryota; kingdom Metazoa; phylum Chordata; class Aves; order Passeriformes; family Motacillidae; genus Motacilla; species Motacilla alba. The sequence goes on from NC_052020.1 coordinate 61,740,149, forward strand.
AGGCAGGAATAATGGGACACTCTATGGAGAGGGCCATCCTTCATCCCATTTATTACCTTACCAGCCCTGCGATTGAATTGTGGCCGTGACACGGCTCTCTGGCCACGGATAATCCATGTTATGTACAGGGTACAGCTGTGGGTGGGCCGGGAATGCAGGGAGGGTTCATTGCTGCCACCCTGCCCCGTCCCTGTGGCCCACGGGAGCAGGGGAAGCAGCTCAGGAGGTTCCGTGTCCCTGCTCCCTGGAAATGAGAACTGAGCGCCTGGGAAAGGGGAGGAGGCTGGGATCAGTGCCAGAGCTCTGCACGGAGTGCTTGGAGGGCCCAGCCTCACCCTGAGGCCACCTGGCCCTGTGCTGGGCTGTGCTGGGCAGTGGCACCAGGGCCACCACGGTCCCCAGGTGTGCACCTAGACACCCAGTCCCACGGGCACGGACAGACACCCCCAGAGCACTGCCAGGAAGCCAGGGGCAGCCGCTGCAGGTGGTGGTCCTGATCCCAGATGGGCGGGGAGGGAGCTGGTGTGGCATTCACATCTTCTGAAAAATCCCTTTGCCTGGGATTTTGCTGCTGGGAAGCTGAGAAGCCTCAGAGAAAAGGAAAACAATTCTTATTTCATTTGCTTCTCGTGTATTTTGCTGCTTTGGAATGTGTTTGGAGATTGTTCACCCACAGGTGATTGTTCCATTGCATTCTGCTGTGGATTATTTTGACTTATTTTGACTCTTGATTTAGGCCAATCAGGGCCAAACTGTGTCAGGCTCTGGAGAGAGTAAAGAGTTTTCATTATTATCTTTTTACCCTTCTGTCTGTGTCCTTTATGTATTCTTTAGTATAGTTTAATTCAGTATTCTTTAATATAATATAGATCATAAAATAATAAATGAGCCTCCTGAGAGCATGGAGTCAGATTCATCATTCCTTCCTCCATCTGGGGATCCCTGCAAACACAATAAGCTGGGGGGGCTGAGAGCCTCACCCCGGGGTGCTGCTGCAGCAAGGGGAGGCTGAAGATGCTTGGCTGGTTCTGCTGTGCTGATGGCCAGTGGGGCAGGCTCAGATTGTCACACAGCACATCCTCGGTGCCAAATGTGCAGATAAGAGACCCCCCCTTGTTCCTGAGCTCGAGCTGCTCCCCGCCCCTGGAGCACTGGGGGTGGGATGTGCTGCTCCATCCCTGGGGCTCTGCTGCAGCCCGAGTCCTGCTGCTCCTGCAGCACTCCCGGCCTCCTGCCAGCCCCAGGGGGTTTGGGCACACTGACCTGTGCATTGTCTCTGTTATTTGTGTGTTTGTGTCATTAAAGGTGTGTGTGTGCTGCAGGCAGCTCCCATCCCTGCCCTGGGACAGGGACAGCGCCAGGGAGCAGCTGGGGCTGGGCCAGGCAGGGTCAGGCTGGAGATCAGGAAAGGCTCTGCCCCAGAGGGTGCTGGCACTGCCCAGGCTGCCCAGGGAATGGGCACGGCCCCGAGGCTGCCAGAGCTCCAGGAGGGTTTGGACAGCGCTCCAGGGATGCCCAGGGTGGGGTTGTTGGGGGTCTGGGCAGGGATGGGGCTGGATGATCCCCGTGGGTCCCAGCTGAGGACATTCCAGGATTCTCTGATTGATGAGCTGTGCCTCACAGGGGCTGGGAAGGAAAAGCACAAAGCCATTCACCAGCTGAAGGTGGCAGCTCCGGGGATCCCCCACTCCCAAAGCCAAGCACAGGGACTGGGGTTTGCCCAGTTCTGGGCTCAGCCTGGGGGAATCACTGCAGTGCGAGCCCCTGTGACAGGCAGGGCAGCTGGGGAGGATTTAATGGCCCTGCCTGGGCTGAAACCCTCTCAATCCAAGCAGCAGTAAGGAGCAGAGCAGCTGCCCTGGGTAGGAGCTGGTAATTAAAAGCTCCGTTCTGCCCTGTCAGCTGCAATTCCCAGTGGGAAAGGCTGATCCTCACTGCCTGCCCTGGCTGTGCACGAGGAGATAGCAGAGCTCTCACCTGGAGCTGATTGCATCCAGCCAGGGCTGCCCACACGAGACTGGGGCTGGCAGACGAACCCCAGCTCAGGCCACGAGCAGCCTTTCAAAATGATGGAAACTTTTATGGGCTGGAAAGCTCTGGAAGAGCTCCCAAATATCCCAGTGATTGGGCTTAGCCCCTGGGCTGCCCTGGTGATGCCACCCCTGGGCTGTGTCTTGGGGACATTGCCATCACTGGGGGCTTCCTGCAGTGCTGGCACAGCAGGGAGGGCTCCGCTCCCATCCCATCCCAGCCCTCCCTTTAATAGCATTATAATTATAGAATCTCAGACTGGATTGGGCTGGAAGGGACCTTAAACCCCACCCAGTGCCACCCCTGCCATGGCAGAGACACCTCCCACTGTCCCAAGCTGCTCCAGCCTGGCCCTGAGCAATGCCAGGGATGCAGGGGCAGCCCCAGCTGCTCTGGGAATTCTGTGCCAGGCCTACCCACCCTCCCAGGGAAGAAGCCTTCACCAATAACCCCATCCCTGGTGTTGGATCCATGGCTGCAGTTGTTGGGATTTGGCACCAAAGGAGAGAAACCTGGGTGTGAAGCTGCTGTGGAGGCAGCAGAAGCTGAGGGTGAACCCTCCCCCCCGCTCCCCCTCAGCACTGCGGGGTCCCCACCTGCACAGATTGCACCCCCAAGGGGTTAATTGTCCGTGTGGAGCCTGGAGCCCCCGGGGCTGAGCCCAAACCCGGGGCTGTGACAGGGACAGCAGGCGGGAGGGCTCTGATGGGCAGGCTCTGCTCCTGGGGCAGGGCTGTGTTTGGCTCTTGGGCTAATCACTGGAAATGAGAGGCACCCTATGGGAATAAATCACACGGGAATCCATTTCCTTCATGGTGGAAAGGCCATTCTTTATTCACAAAACTCATTTTTATACAGTTTTACAGGCCTCGTGTGGGACTCCAACTGGTCAGGAGGTTTCTTGCCGATCACTTTATTGGTTACTAACAAATTGTCATTCTGTGTTGATTGGTCATCAGACTCTCAGTGTACATGCAGGAAAAGTTGTTGGTGAGAGACAGTTTTCATTTTTCTATCTAACAGTATAAAACCAGTTTATCCAGGTGCTGGATGTTTTTTACCCAGGAATAGATTGTTATGTTAACAAACTGCTCCCACCAGGATTGCTTCCACACGGGAACTTGCAAAGGGCTGGCTGTGGCAAGCCCAGCCATTGATTTTTAGAGAGCAGGCCTGATTTTATGAAGCCTTTCTTTACGATTTTTCTACCTTACTGCAGCAGTACCCCACGCTGCCAAATCAGGGATCCCTGGAAGACTTTCCTGGGAGCGTTTTTCCCCACGTGCTGTTTGATTGTTTGGAGAGCTCACTGGAAGTTTAGGGAACATATGTGCCTCCCTGCTCCTCCTCCCTGCCAGCAATTTCATTTCCAGCCTGCAAATGGATTTTTTCCTTCTCTGAGGGTATATTACAGCACTTTTCTCTCCTGGAGAGAATTAGCCAGGAATGCAGTGGTAAACGGCAGATTTGGGATTGGTTATTTGTGCACTTGGTTTTGTGCTCCTCTTCCCTGCCTGGCTCCCCCCCTTTGCTTCTGGAGCTGCACTGTTGCTCTTGAACCCGAGCAGCTCTAAAACCCGAGGAGAGGAGCAGGCTGAGGAGGCTGCTCAGAGAACAGAGGTCATGTGGAGACCTCACGGAACCTTCCAGAGCCTGAGGGGCCTCCCCACCCTTCCCATCACTACAGCAGCAGGTGCTGCTTTTCAAAAAGCCAAAACTTTTTTTTGATCTGGAAGTTCTGGTCAGGAGGCCAAACCTTGTGGTTTTCCTTGGAAATGTGCTCAGCCAGGAGAATTTTCCTTGTTGAGGAGTTCGTTGCAGTCAGTAGTTACCAAATGTGCTGACAGGAGCCAGGATTTGCTCAGCTCAGCCATTCCAGGCTGGTCCCTGCTTTCCCATCTCTGGGGAAGAACTGCCCTGCCTGGAACCCCCAGGGACAAACCCAGTGCCACCTCAGGGTGATGGAACCCCCAGGGACAAACCCAGTGTCACCTCAGGGTGATGGAACCCCCAGGGACAAACCCAGTGCCACCTCAGGGTGATGGAACCCCAGGGACAAACCCAGTGTCACCTCAGGGGTGTGGAACCCCCAGGGACAAACCCAGTGCCACCTCAGGGTGATGGAACCCTGGAACCCCCAGGGACAAACCCAGTGTCACCTCAGGGTGATGGAACCCCCAGGGACAAACCCAGTGTCACCTCAGGGTGATGGAACCCCAGGGACAAACCCAGTGCTACCTCAGGGTGATGGAACCCCTGGAACCCCCAGGGACAAACCCAGTGTCACCTCAGGGTGATGGAACCCCCAGGGACAAACCCAGTGCCACCTCAGGGGTGTGGAACCCCCAGGGACAAACCCCATGTCACCTCAGGGTGATGGAACTCTGGAACCCCCAGGGACAAACCCAGTGCCACTTCAGGGGTGTGGAACCCCCAGGGACAAACCCAGTGTCACCCCAGGGTTATGGAACCCTGGAACCCCCGGGACAAACCCAGTGCCACTTCAGGGGTTTGAAACCCCCAGGGACAAACCCAGTGCCACCTCAGGGGTGATGGAACCCTGGAACCCCCAGGGACAAACTCAGTGGCACCTCAGGGTGATGGAACCCCAGGGACAAGCCCAGTGTCACCTCAGGGTGATGGAACCCCAGGGACAAACCCAGTGTCACCTCAGGGTGATGGAATCCCGGAACCCCTAGGGACAAACCCAGTGCCACCTCAGGGTGACTTCATTTCCTCAGTCAGATACTGCCCCTCCCCATTTCCAGCCTGGGGCACTCTGCAGGACAGATGGCACGGATCCCAGTGTCATTTGGCAGGAAACTCGGGGAGGATGCCCCTGCCCCACCCAGCTGTCCCAAAACGCTGCAGACCCCGGTTTGCGGAGCACCTGGAGCTCCCAGCCCCACCCACAGCCGGCATTGCCAATCCAGGCTCCGGAATCCGAGGGGTCCCGAGGTTCACTTTAATTACTCCTGCTTGCAGTCTTATCTGGATTAAGAGAGAACTTTAATTACTTGGCTAATAGCTTTGCCTTTTCCTGGGGCTCTGTTCCCTTAACCCTTCCAGAGCGCGGTGAGGGAGGGGCTGGATGCTGGGGGCTTTGTTAAAGGCACGAAGCCAGCATCAAAAAAGAGGCGTGAAATGCCATTTCCTGTGGCAGGATCCAGAACACAATCATTAGCAGAGGAATATTTGCAAATGTCACCGTTTGGAAATGGCCCGTGTTGTGCCTGGCCCGTCCTGATGAACTGGAAAACAAACACAGGCACCTCTCGGTCTGCCGAGACGAGAAGTGTTAACATTTATTACTCGGTGGTAAACATCATTAGCGTGACCTTTTTGAGGCATTTGAAGGGAAAAATTAGACGGTGCAGGCTGCGGAGTCCTTTCTCTCAGCGCTGCCCGGGCTCGCGGCTCTCCCGGCGCCTTCGTGCCTGCCTGGCAGTGCAAACGCTGCCTGCAGCTGGCACAGCTGGCACAGGCTGAGGGAATGGCTGCCCCGGGGCTCCAGGGATGCTGGGATTTTGTGTCTGCCTTGACTTGTGAGATATTAGAAAGTTTTTTTTCTCCCAGCTTTGCGGCTGAAGAAGAAGCCAAGACTCATCGGTTCTGTTTCTCAAGGTTGTTTATTTTTTCTTATCTTTTCCATTCTTTCTTTCAGCTGCTGAGATGGGTCCAGCAGGTCAGGCTGAGGCACAGTGACCACCCTTGTGGTGGTGTTATCTTTTTATATTAAAAACTATGCGCACTTTATTTATAATAATTTTCTAATACTTATTACCTTTGTTAGACAGTCTGTCTCTAAACCAATCATAAAGTGTCACTATCCTTGCAGAAGATGGGGATAAGAAGGAGAAGGAGGACAGGACACGCTCAGATTCTTCCAATTTGTCTTTTAAACTCTCATTCTAAAACCCTAAAATTCTACTTTTTTACCTTGAGACAAATTGACTATCATTCTACTTAAATTCTTGCGGCTTGTAAATCTTCACACAAAGTTGGCAATTTTTTCCGTGGGCTAAAATCGAAGGCACAGGTGTTTCTGACTCTGTGCCAAGGTCTCTGAGCCCCTGCCAAGGTTTGGAGGCATCCAGGGCAGCCAGAGGAATGTCCTGGGTTCCAACACAGGGAATACAGTGGCTCGGGAATGGGCACCTGGAAACAGCCGGGGGGCTTATGGGCTTTTGTAGGGATCTTTGTCTTCATTTTCTGTGAATTTTATCACAAAACCCCACAAATGTTTGGGTTGGGAGGACCTTGAAGCTCACCCAGCTCTACCCCATGATCATCTTGAAGATCTTTTCCCACCCTGACCAGCTCCCCTTCGTGCATCTCAGGTTGGAAATGGGGGTGTGAGTTCCACCCCCATCTGCCAGAGCTGGGGCAGTTCTCCTCTGACCATGGGGCAGTTTTCTTTATCTCTGCCACAGCCAATCCTCCCTCCAGGAGATCTCTGCTGTCCATGGCCACGGAGTGTCCCTGCAGGGCTGATCCAATTCCATCATCCCATGGGAGATGCTCTGCCCAGGGCAGGAGCCAAGCATTCCTACCTGGATCCAATCTGAGCCTGGGAGCAGCACAGCAGCCTCTGCCCCCTGCATTCCCAGAGGAGCAGCTTTCTGCTGCCCTGCATTCCCAGAGGAACAGCTTTCTCCTGCCCTGCATTCCCAGAGGAGCAGCTTTCTCCTGCCCTGCGTTCCCAGAGGAACTCCAGGCCCATCTCCAGCAGCCCTGGAGCTGCAGAGGAAAACTCCAGCCTTGTGCAGGATCCCTGCTCCAGCAGAAGCACAGCTGGCCCTGCAGGAGGGCTGAACCACCATGGAATGGCACTGTGCCACCAGCCTGACCCACAGGGGGTCAGGGCCTGCTCTGGCTCTGGCAGTAGTTTTATATTTATCTATATATAAATATATAAATTATATAAATATATAAAAATATATATTTATATAAATTATATATATAAATATATATTTTTGTATGTGTATATATTTTTATAGTAATAAAATACTATTGCATTTGTATTTTAATTTCCCTATTAAAGAACTGTTACTCTTACTCCCATACCTTTGCCTGAGAGCCCCTTAATTTCAAAATTACAATAATTCAGAGGGAGGGTGTTTACATTTTCCATTTCAAGGGAGGCTCCTGCCCTCCTTAGCACACACCTGGCTTTTCAAAGCAAACCCCAGTGCCGTCCCAGGCTGCCTGCATTGTCCCCTGCTGCTCCCAGCTGCATTTCTGACTGCAGGGCTGTTTGATCAGGGCTCTGCTGCAGCTGCAGGACACAGGCAGAGTGCAGCAGGGAGGGAAAAGTGCCTGCGGCTGGTGCTGGCCTCCCGTGGAACAGCCCCGTTATCTCACAGGGGCGCATGGTGCCCTGAGGGGAATTGGGCATTTCTCACCGCCCTGCACGGGCTGGGCTTGGCAGACAAACTCTGTCAGGTAGCACGGACTGGCAGGAAAATCTCTTTAAAGTGGGTTTTTTGTGAGGTAATGGATTGTCAGTGCTGGCTCCTGCATCACAACAGGGGCAGGGGAAGATGTGACGCCTCCTGATTTTCCTTTATTAGAGGCTAAATACCGAAATGAGCTGATGAGAGCCTATTTATTTTTATGAGGAAATAAACAAGGGAAAGGGCAGCAGTTTATGAGATGAAAGCTAATACAGCTGGGCCCTGCTCTGGTGAAAGGCTGTCAGGAAACAAAGCAGAGATTTAGTGTGGAGATGTTTTGATGGAAGCGACAGGAGCTGCGTTCAGCCAGGCTTGTATTAACAAATGAGGCGCTCGGACACTCAGGGGGCAGAGCAGGGACACGGAGGAGGCCAGGCAGGGTGTGAGGGTGGAATGGCTCTGCTCCCACCCTTGGCTGTCCCTTTTGCTGCTCTGGCCCAATTCAGACCCCTCAGTCAGCTGTAGATCCAGATTTGTCTCGATATCAAATTCAGAGTGGGGCACCCGGGGTGGTTCCAGCTCACACAGTCCCTCCCCAAGCCAAGGACCGCCCTGGAGCCCTTTCATCCCACCCTGCTCATTGAGTCTGGACACCGAGGTCAGACTGGCAGGGAGGGCATCCCTGTCCCTGCACTGTGATCCTCATCCAGCGGGATCCAGCCCCACTGGGATGGATCCAGCTCCCTCCTGCCCCACAGCCCTGGCGCTGCCTGTGGCAGCACAGACCCAGTTCCTCCAACTTTCTGTCTGTTCCAGGGCCATAATCTACCCTGCCCTCCCTCCAGGAGACCTTCTCTGTGTGTGTTCTCCTGAGGCCTGAGCTGAGCGTTACCAAATTGCTTTTTCCCAGCCAGGCAATCCCGAGCTGGAGCACACAGGGATCACACGGGATGGCTCAGCCTTGGAGCTGAAGCTTCTGAGGAGGAAATCTCTACATCAGGAGGGGAAGGGCTGGCTCCCAGCTGATCTGGAGTGGCCTGACAGAACTGAACATCTGCAAGTGTGGTGCTGCGAATGTGGCAGTGAAATCAGCCCCTGAGGGAAGGGAAGGACTGCGGAGGGAGGTGGGGATAGCACAGGTGAAATCTCACAGCCCCTGGAGGTGTTCTGTGGAGGAATGGCTGCTGTGGCACTTATTGCATCCTGGTTTTTCATTGCAGACTGCATTTTATGGTCTGAGTGAGCAGCTGCACTTGGCTGTTTTGGCAGACAGAACAAACATGGAATCATGGAATGGTTTGGGATGGAAGGGACATTAAATTCCATTCCATTCCCACCCCTACCATGGCAGGGACACCTCCCACTGTCCCAGGCTGCTCCAGCCCCAGTGTCCAGCCTGGCCTTGGGCACTGCCAGGGATCCAGGGGCTGCTCTGGGAATTCCAGCCCAGTCCCTCCCCGCCCTCACAGCCAGGAATTCCTTCCCAATTCCCAATTTAAATCTACCCTTGTTCACCTTGCCCAAAGCCCTCTCCCACAGTGACCCCAAACCTTCAGGGTGTCCCCGCAATGGAATCTCAGCAGTGTTTTCCTCTTTGCTCCCAAATTCACAGCGGGGGAACCGGGAAGGGAAATGTGAAGTTTGCAGGGGGAGGTGACATTGGGAATGCACATTTCTGGCTTCATTTGAGGAGCCTTCATCACCTGCTAAATCACAGCTGAGAGTGATGAGAAACACGTGGAAACAAAGGGATTAAACCACCTTCCAGATGGGCAGATGAACCCGGAGGAAGAGAGATGTTAGTGCTGGAATTTGGGGGATTCATTCTGGTGCTGATAGAAGATTCCAGGTGTGTCAGCCTGCCTGCACCCTGCACTGGAATGGGCTGGGAATTGCAGTCCCCATCCCTGGGGGGATTTCAAAGCCCTGTGGAGCGGCTCTTGGGGACATGGGGCAGTGGTGGGGGTGGTTGGACTCAGAAGGGTTTTCCAGCCCTGACAACCCCATGATTCTGTATTTGGGCACAGATTTGCTGTGCCCATCCCACCCTGCCAGGACTGTCCCTGGGCTGGGGCAGGTGTGGAAGGAGCTGTGTCAGGGGAGGGCCCTGCACTGAGCAGATTCTCTTTATTTCTTTGAAGTGAAATTATCTTTCTTTCTTTTGACTTTTGTAGCTCAACCAACTGTGCTTGTTAAAAATGTAGGGTCTGGCTCTCGGCACCATTAAAGATAAAGGCAAATAACTGCATTTCTTTCTTTCATCTTTGTCTCTGAAAGCATCCTGTGCACCTCCCAGGGCTGTTAATATTCATATTTCTGTGCTCCCCTCTGATGTTTCTCTAAGCACCAGCCCTTGGCGAAATAGAGCTGGAATAACTCAAAAAGAAATAAAACCTGGCTCCTAATTCTTCTCCTGCATTCCTTGTTCAGGTTTGGTAATCAGACCCTGAAATTTCTTGCAGTTCAGGTTTTCTAGTTGACCTTCTTGGCTCTAATGCCCCTGCAAGTCATGTCCCGTATCCCAAAGGGCTGAGAATCCCTTGGGGCTGGGAAATCCACGGCCAGGCTGCTCCAGCATCACTGCCCTGGGGATTTCTGTGCTTCTGCTTCAGCTGGGGCCACAGGATCCTGGAATTCACCTCACCCTGCTCCACTTGCCCCTCCTCGTTGCTGAATTCCACCTTTTCCTGGAGCCCAGCCACCTCTGCCTTCCCTGTGTTGCCTTTTTCTCCTCACCATGGAAAATACAGAATGGTTTGGGTTGGAAGGGACCTTGGAGCTCATTTTGTTTCACCCCCTTTGTTCCACACCCATCCTGTGCTTGATTAGGTCCCCTTTTATTTCTTCCTGCATATCAGACAGGAAATTTCCAAGAAGTCAGAAGAAATCCTGGTTATTTGATCCAGCGCTTCTGACTGTGGCCTTTCGAGTAGAATCTCATCTCTCCTCATTGTTTATTCGGGTAGTTCATCACTGCCATGCCAGAACATCCTTTTACTCCTTCAAAACTCACACTAATGGCTCTGCAGATTATTTTCCTTAATGATCTTTTCCTTTTGATTACTTCAATGTACCTAATGATGCACTAAAGCAAGATATGGGTATAAATAATGTCCTGTGAATAGCTGTGATGCCCTCAAATTCCGTTTAGGTTTTTAAACTCCTTTTGTTGGAGCTCAGACACTTTATTCCAGTGTTTTCCTCTGATTAGTTTCCATGGGTGATTATGTCAGGAGCAGCCAGCCGGAACATGGATCTTCCAGGCTCCCAAGCAAACAGTGGTTATTGTGAGCCCGGGTCAATTTAAATATCATTTAATGTGGTGTCTCAGTCCCCTCAGTCCCCTCACTCCCCATCCCGGGGAGTGGCGGGGCTGGGGTGGCACAGGAGCAGCAGAGCTCGTTGTGCTCCCCGTAATTGCGGCAGGGAGAGCAGCCCGAGCTGTCACAGACATATTTTATGAAAATTCTTTTGCCAGGATTTTCCTCTCCTGAGAAGCTGAGCAGCCTCAGGAATGAAATGCAAACAATAACTCTCTGCTGCTGTGGGATGCAACAGGTACTGCCTTGGTTGGTCCGTGGGAGGTGTTTCTAATTAATGACCAATCAAGGATGCAGCTGGCTCAGACTCTGCTCAGTCACAGCCTTTGTTATTCATTCCTTTCTGTTCCTGTCCAGCCTTCTGATGGATCCTTTCTCTCTGTTCTTTTAGTGTAATTTTAGTTTAGCATTTTAATATAATATATATCATAATATAATAAATCAGCCTTCTGAAACATGGAGTCAAGATTCTCATCTCTTCCCTCGTCCTGGCTGCCCTGCAAAGACCACACCGAGCCGTGCTGACCTCTCCCAGGGCTGCTCCAGGGGCAGTCCCAGAGCTCTCCAGTGTGGTGAGAGAGATGGCCTGGAGTTCCCCTCGTTTGCCTCATGAGCGCAGACATTGGGACCCTGGCGACCCCGATCTGAATCTCTGGCCTGCTGATGATGGATGGACACCAAATAATTCCGAGGCCTGGGCAGAGTTCCTGGCTTGCCAAGCCATTGTTTGCAGGTGTTTGCTGCCATGGGATGCTGAACCTAGTGAAAAGGAGAAGGGGCCCCTTGCCCTTCTTCGCCTGCACCCGCTTCGCAACAATGACCCCGGAATTTCCCCACCTCTCAGCTTGGCTGGACTCTTCTGTGGTAACCTGCACCTCCTTCATGGCTCCTGCTCCAATAGCTCGTGAATTTCCCCACCTCTTGGCCTGGCTGAACTTTTCTGGGGCAACCTCTGGTGGTCCCCATGGAAGACCCTTCAGCTGCTATTCAATCACTGTGACGGACGGACTGAGGTGGGAGAAGCCTCTCCCTCAGGGACTGAGGCATGAGACCCCTGTGTGGAGGAGCTCTCCCAAGGACTGAGACATGAGACCCCTGTATGGAGGAGCTCTCCCAGGGACTGAGACACGAGACCCCTGTATGGAGGAGCTCTCCCTCAGGGACTGAGACATGAGACCCCTGTATGGAGGAGCTCTCCCCTCCCAAGGACTGAGACATGAGACCCCTGTATGGAGGAGCTCTCCCTCAGGGACTGAGACACGAGACCCCTGTATGGAGGAGCTCTCCCTCAGGGACTGACACACGAGACCCCTGTGTGGAGGAGCTCTCCCCTCCCAAGGACTGAGACTTGAGACCCCTGTATGGAGGAGCTCTCCCCTCCCAAGGACTGAGGCATGAGACCCCTGTATGGAGGAGCTCTCCCAAGGACTGAGGCATGAGACCCCTGTGTGGAGGAGCTCTCCCAAGGACTGAGACATAAGACCCCTGTGTGGAGGAGCTCTCCCCTCCCAGGGACTGAGACATGAGACCCCTGTATGGAGGAGCTCTCCCAAGGACTGAGACATGAGACCCCTGTATGGAGGAGCTCTCCCTCAGGGACTGAGACACAAGACCCCTGTGTGGAGGAGCTCTCTCCTCCCAAGGACTGAGGCTGAAACCCCTGACCTGGGGGAGGTGTGTGGGGAGCTGACCTGACCAGGGCGAGATGTTTGTTGCAGGTGTGGCCATTGGACCAAGAAGACAACGGCTCTCGCCCACTGCTGAGAACATGGACTACCTGTTACATCCATTCTTTATGGTATCTGTTTCCCCCTCACAATTTTCAGTAGAGTTATCATAATAAAAACCGCCGAGTTAACCAGAGATTTCGAGATCTCCCCGATGTAACAGGCAGATCCTCAGCCAGACTGCAAAGGGCTTCATCTCTACGTTTGGTGGCTATATCCCCCCTCTCTCTGTCTTTTTCTATCCCTTTCTCCCTCTATCACTTTTGCTGTGGTCATTTAGTAAAAGGTGCATTTGTTTTGATTAATGCTGACATCCCCTCTGTGTTGTTTTTGCACTCTGAGACCACACCAGAACCATCACGACCCCTGCTAGCACTAGTGGATCATGACACGTGGGCAGTGGGATGGGAGCTCAGCTCCCACTGATTCCTCTGCTCCTGCCTCTCCTGCTGAAGTCCGGTGTGGGCAATCCCAAAATTTCAGCCAAGTTTGGGTTGGGAGGGAACTCAGAACCCACCCAGAGCCACCCCTGCCATGGCAGGGACACCTCCCACTGTCCCAGGGTGTCCCAGTGTCCAGCCTGGCCTTGGGCACTGCCAGGGATCCAGGGGCAGCCCCAGCTGCTCTGGCAATCCCAGCCCAGCCAGGAATTCCCAATTCCCAATCTCCCATCCATCCCTGCCCTCTGGCACTGGGAGCCATTCCCTGGCTCCTGTCCCCTGATGAAGAAAAAGCCAAAATTAGAACTATTTTAAAATATAAACTAATACGGCAGATATAAATCCCATGGGAAGAGCAGCTTGGATGTTGGCATGCTCATTCCCTGCTGTGTCCAGCCAGTCCTGGAGCTGACCTTTCTTTAATTTTACTGCAATTCCTGCAGCTTGGCTCCTCCTGTCCTTGCCTACCCCATCACTATTCACGCTGCTCTTGTCCATGAAGACTTTGCAGTGTCTGGCAGAGGCTGGGAGGGTTTTCCCCATTTTTGGTGTGTCCCTGTGGGATAGACTCTTTCACTGGATAAAGCAAACCCAAAGGTCACAGACTCAGATATCCGTAAACTCCATTTGTCATATTTTGGAGGTGCACATTTCTGTCTGCTCAGCAGATTTTGGTGGTAATGGTTTGGAAGGATCTCCTGATCTTCCCTCAGGCTCCCTTGATCTCAACCTTTTTTTGAAAACCAAAAGCAAGTGGTGCCTCTGTCAGTCTTTCCCAGGGAGGAATTAATTAAGAAAGCAAAGCACACCTACAGGGACCGAGGGCTGCATTCTCTGTCAGGACTCTGGAATTAAAAAGAAGTGGAGCTATTAGTAATAGATTTATTTAGTATTACATCTTCCCCTCCAAATACTCTTCGGAAAGCCCATAAAGCCAGGCAGTCACTAATAGGCAATTTTAAGACAACTGGGTAAGTGGAGTGTGAAAGGCTGAAATGCCCAAAGGTCAGGTGCCTCTGAGATTTGATTCTTCCAGCCAGGAAAAGTCTTAATGAGTACTTTAATTATATGACAGATTAGAACACTTTGGTTCAATGAATCCAAGGAAGTTAGAAATTGCTATTTTCCTGGGTAAATCATTTGAAAATAAGTTGAATTGTTAAAATAATCATTGACTACTTCAAAAGGTTTCCGTGGCACTCTGAGAGTGCAGCAGAACTGAAATGGGAGCTGAAGCCTCATTGAGCTCCAAGCACTTAATTGGGATGTGTTTTTGTGAGCTTGCTTTTCCCTCTGATAAGGAGACCATGATGGATACAAACAAGCTTTGGGATGGAAGCTGCTCCCAGGATTAACTGCCAGTGATTTATTTGGCACTCTGATCCTGGCTGCTGAGTGGCCTTGTCCCTGTTCCAGCCCACCCTGGGGCTCTGGTCACTGCCCAGCCCCTGCCGGTGCTCCTGCTCCCTGCTCCATTGCTGCCCTGTCCCCGCTCTGTCACCCTTACCCTGTGCTGGTGGCAGGCAGGGGCTGGCACTGCTCCCTGCACTGTCCCAGGAAGAGGCAGGGACGGCTTGAGGCGCTCCACAGCTTTCGGGGAGGTTGAACCTGGCTGTAGGGAAGATGCTGCTCTCCGTGGTGCTGATCCTCCATAACCGCGGGGAATCTTCCTAACTATCCTAAACCTTCATTGCCAGAGCAGCCGGGGCGGCCCTGGATCCCTGGCAGTGCCCAAGGCCAGGCTGGACAGGACTTGGAGCAGCCTGGGACAGTGGGAGGTGTCCCTGCCATGGCAGGGGTGGATGAGATGGGCTCTAAGGTCTCTCCCAACCCAAACCAGTCTGGAATTCTAAAGTTCTGAATAACCTGAGTTGCCCCACTGGGTCCCACTGCTGCAGTGGCAGTGCATGTGGCTGTGCTTGGGGGGTCCTCTCTGCCTTGCTGTGGCAAGGTGGACATCCTCCTCATGGTGGGGTTAGCGGCCTTCGAGGTTTACATTAGATAGAAGGAAAATTTTCTTCACTGAAAGAGTTGTCTCAAACTGTCCAGGGCAGAGGTACAGACATCCAAGACGGGCAGGGCTGCCATCCCTGGAAGAGTTCAAAATCCACATGGATGTGGCACTTGAGGATGTGGCTTAGTGCTGAACATGGTGCTGGGCTGGTGATTGGACTCGATGATCTTGGAGGTCTTTTCCAACCTCATCAATTCTGATTCTGGCTCTGCACAGCTCCTGCCAGGAGGGCACAGCCGGGGGGGTCGGGCTCTGCTCCAGGGAACAGGGACAGGAGCAGAGGGAACGGCCTCAGGCTGGGCCAGGGCAGCTCAGGGTGGGCACAGCAGGAATTTCCGCATGGAAAGGGGGCTCAGGCCTTGGCACTGCCCAGGGAGGGTTGCAGTGCCCATCCCTGCAGGTGTCCCCTGGAGGTGGCACTCAGAGCTCTGGGCTGGGGACAGGGTGGGCACTGGGCACAGCTGGGACTCCCTGGGCTGGGAGGAGCCCCAGGGATCCTGGGATTCTGAGGAGCTTGGCCTCCACAATTGCCCTGGGTCTGGCAAGGAGCCCATGTGGGATCCTGGATTGTGTTTCCTCCGTTTCTTCCCCTGAGAGCAGAAAGGGGATCCCCAATGGCACCAGGGCTGTGGCCATGTGTAAATAACATTCAGGAGCTGCTGAGTTCCTCCCTCCCTGGGTGACCAGCTGGAGTTGTAGCTGGTGAAGCATTTCCAGGAACAGTCTCCACAGGCGTATAAATAGCACTTAAATGAGTGTTTTCCTCCTGCTTAATAACCCTGCTTTATTTTTAACTCCTTTCCCAGTCAGTGGCACACAGCACAAGGAGAGGAGTAAGGAAAACATCCCAAAAGCTCCTGAGGTGTGGGGGACGAGCCCAGCAGAGCCATCAGCAGCAGGGATTTTCACAGCCTCCCCCAGGAGCCCAGGCAGAGCCACGGCTGCTGTGTGGAGCCCTTTTCCCACGTGGAATCCCAGCAGGTCCTCCCTGGAGCGGGCAGGCTCAGAGAGCTCCCTGTGACACCTGCCAGCTCCCTGTGACACCTCCCGGCTCCCTGTGACACCTCCCAGCCTGTCCCCGGTGCTCCCGGGACACTGAGAGGGAATAAATGCCCATTCAGCTGTGGCACAGGTTGTCGGGGTGGTCCCGGGACACTGAGGGGGAATAAATGCCCGTTCAGCTGTGGCACAGGTTGGCACAGGTTATCGGGGCACTCCCAGGACACTGAGAGGGAATAAATGCCCATTCAGCTGTGGCACAGGTTATCGGGGCACTCCCGGGACACTGAGAGGGAATAAATGCCCATTCAGCTGTGGCACAGGTTATCAGGGCTGGCTAAGGGAGTAGATGCCCATTCAGCTGTGGCACAGGTTGGCACAGGTTATCGGGGTGGTCCCAGGACACTGAGGGGGAATAAATGCCCATTCAGCCGTGGCACAGGTTATCGGGGCACTCCTGGGACATTGAGAGGGAATAAATGCCCATTCAGCTGTGGCACAGGTTATTGGGGTGCTCCTGGGACACTGAGAGGGAATAGATGCCCATTCAGCTGTGGCACAGGTTATCGGGGCCGGCCGGAGATGCCCACCCCGGGACCGCGGCTGCCTGTGTTGCTAATTATCGGGGAAGGGGGTGGTTAATGAGCTGGGGCATTTGCAGATGCTGGGAGTTATTTACAGCAGGCAGAGCTGCAGCTCTCGCCCTGAAGGCAAATAAAGCTCAGCGTGGTGGAATAAAACTTCTGTAGGACAGGATCACTTGGAAACCTCCGTGTCTGGAAGGAGCAGCAGGGACAGGAGTGACAGAAGTACAGAATGGAAGGGACAGCTGGGGGTCACCCCACGAAAATGCCACCTTCACCCGAGCAGGCCAGCTGTGGCTTTGGCTGGGCGAGTGTGGAAGTCCCCAGGGATGGGGGTGGCCCCACCGCTGGGTGCCCCTTCCTCAGGTGCCCACCCCAAAATCTTGGCTAGAGCCTCCCAGCGCAGCCAAGGAGAATTTGGCTTTGCAGCCGCCCCTCAAGTGGTGCTGGGCTGTCCTTGGACACACAGGCGACCTGTCCTTGTCCCCTGGCCACCTGGGCAGCTGATGAGCCACAGAATGGTGGAATCATGGAGTCATTTAGGCTAAGACCATCAAATCCAGCCACTAACCCAGCACTGACCAGCCTGTATCCTCTTCCCTGCTGCTTTCCAACCCTGGTCAAATATAAAAAGCGTAAAATCTTGTAGAACTTCTCATTTGTAATTTTTGGACACAAGCAGGGGTTTTAAATTAATGACTGTTTCTGAAATGCCTGCCTGGAGTTGTGTCAGCCCTGTGCTGTCTGCAGGGTCAGGGCAGGAGCAGGTACAAAACTGCTGGATCTGTGGGATCTGGCTGTGGGATCCACCTGTGGGATCCATTTGTGGGGTCCCGCTGTGGGATCTGGCTGCCCTGGCTGTGGGATCCAGCTGAGTGTGGGATCTAGCTGTTGGGTTTCGCTGTCCCAGCTGTGGAATCCAGCTGTGGCATCTGGCTGTGGGATCCATCTGCCCCAGCTGTGGGATCCATCTGTGGGGCCCAGCTGTGGCATCTAGCTGTTGGTTTGGCTGTCCCAGCTGTGGGACCCAGCTGTGGGATCCGGCTGTGGGATCTGGCTGTCCCAGCCGTGGGATCCAGCTATAGGATCCAGCTGTGGGATCCAGCTGTCCTAGCTGTGGGATCCATCTGTGGGATCCAGCTGTGGGATCTGGCTGTCCCAACTGTGGGATCCAGTTATGGGATCGAGCTGTGGGATTTGTCTGTCACAGCTGTGGGATCCAGCAGTGGGATCTGGCTGCCCTGGCTGTGGGATCTGGCTGTGGGAACCAGCAGTGGGATCCAACAGTGGGATCCAGCTGTGGGATCCACATCTCCACACTCCCTGTGTCTGACAGGATCCCTGCCTGAGCCGTGGGAGCAGGCCCGGAGTGCCAGGGCTGGAATTCGGGAGGGAGGGGGGCCGGGCTGGCTGTAGGATTCGGGAGCCTGGCCGGGGCGGCAGGGCAGGGCCAGCGGGCTGAGCAGGGATTGTTCTGCAGGAACAATCTCTAGGAACGCTGTTTCTGGCCTCCTGCCTGCCAGACAAACCAAGCCTACCCTACAAACCAAGGGGGCACGCCCAGTACATCCCGCGTTTATGACACAGCTGCTTTCCGCGGGGCACATTAATTATGGATGGCAATTAATTGGAGCTGCTAACACGGAAACCATGAATATTTCAGTGGAAGTCCACCTACAGCCCCGGCCCTGGAAATCACATCCTCACTCCAGAGCCTGCATTTTTCCCTTCGTGAGGGGAAGCAGCAGCTCCTGAGCACTGCAACAGTCACCCAGAGCTGCTCTCGCTCCCCCACGTGCCAGATGAGTCAGCCCCGCGTTTGCATCGCGCCCTTATTGGGAAGGATCTCCTGATAAGATTATAACTCATGTAAAGCTCAGCCAGGAAATGCTATATAAATTTTTAATAGAGTTTTCTATTCAATGCTCATGTTTTGTAGCTCATGGAGGCAAATTATTTTAACTAATTTATGCCAGAGTGCAGAGCTGCTGCTTGAATTGTTTTATCTCCATCACCTGGAGCTCAGCATGACAACAAAACAC
Source organism: Motacilla alba alba (assembly GCF_015832195.1). NCBI lineage: Eukaryota > Metazoa > Chordata > Aves > Passeriformes > Motacillidae > Motacilla > Motacilla alba. The sequence continues at coordinate 61,758,702 of NC_052020.1, forward strand.
TTGCTACATGATTTTATGAACTTTGTGCTGCGTAAATACTGTGTGAAAATTGCCTGTAGTATGTAATTGTCTATTTTTCTATTTGAATCTCTATTTTGTCCTGCTGATTGCCAAAGAAGACAAGATTTTCATAGAGCTTAATAATTTTATGTGGTTCTTTCAAGGCAGAAGTGAAATTCCAGTTTTATATCTCACAGTGTGTGGCTGAAGGTCAAAGAAGTTTCAGAAAAGTGAATTGATCTTTTTTTTTCTTTTTTTTCTTTTTTTTTTCCAAAATACAGTGGCCCAGTGATCAGGGTTTATGGGAATCATATTTGACACTCATTGAAACCTCATTTCTGTATTCATAACTTTCTGATTTGGAATTCACTGGGCAGCTGGAGAGGTTTAATGCCCAGAGAGGGAAGGGTTTACTACCAATATCTGGGATTTATAGGGCGGGAAGAGCTTCCCCTCCCCAGCCCATGCAGGCTGTTCAGCTCTGATGTCCATCCCAGCAGCTTCAGCACCTCCTGGGAGGATGGAAAAGCCAGGGAATGAGACAATGCCATAAAGTACAAAATTGGAATGGGGGCAATGCCAGAATTCCAGAGCAGAGCTGAGGGAGTGAGCACTCGGGTGAGGGTGGCTTCCTGGGAGCCTGGAGCAGGAGATGCTGCTGGATGGGGAGCAACAGTGCCTGGGACATTTCATTCACTTTCCCTGAGAAATTTGCCGCTCGGGGAGGAAAAAGCAGGAGCAGGAATTGCCTGGATGTGGAGTGGTGCAGCCTGAGCAGAGAGTAAATTAAGAGGAGGATTCTCTGCACAGAAACCAAGTGTTTGAACAGCAAATGCAGCAGAGCTTGAGCCAAGGCACGGGGAAACTCTGCTGGGAAATAATCCCTGGCTGTTCCCAAACACTCCAGCAGTGTTTGTTCACCCCCACTGGAGCCCAAGCTCGAGAAATGGAAGGGGTAAAGGGTTCCAAGGGTAACTGGGGGCTGTGGGATTTTCCAGAGGGACAGGGGGCTTTGCCAAGGGCTGCAGCTTGGGCAAAGCAGCTTTAGAGAAGTTCCCAGGAGCAGGCAGGGTCTGGGTGAGGAACACCAGAGTCATTTGGGGCCACAGCTCTGTCTGCAAGAGCCAGCCCGGACAGCCTGGGCTGCTCCTTGGGGCTCTGCCAGGGATGGGCACTGCCCCTGCCAGGGATGGGCACCCCCTGCCAGGGATGGGCACCCCCTGCCCTGGGAATGCTCTTCCACAGGGCGACGGGCGGGATTTTGGGACAGGGATGCCTGGCATTTTGGGATGGGGGTGTCTGGCATTTTGGGATGGGGGTGTCTGGGGTTTTGGGACGGGGGTGTCTGGGATTTTGGCACAGGGATGTCTGTGATTTTGGGATGGGGGTGTCTGTGATTTTGGGATGGGGTGTGTTTGGGATTTTTGGATGGGTGTGTCTGGGATTTTTGGATGGGTGTGCCTGGGATTTCGGGACAGGCATGTCTGGGATTTTGGGATGGGGGTGTCTGGGATTTTGGGATGGGGGTCTCTGGGATTTTGGGATGGGTGTGCCTGGGGTTTTGGGACAGGGGTGTCTGGGATTTTGGGACAGGTGTTTCTGGGATTTTGGGACAGGTGTGTCTGGGATTTTCACACAGACTTTTTGGCTGGGTGAGCATGCCATGAATTCCTGGATTCCTGCTTGTTTAAAGGGACCAGCCTTTTACATCCCTTGCCTTCGCGGGCTTGTCGAGGGGAACATCTGAATGTACAAACCAGAGCTGGGACTTTGGGAAGTGTAAGGGAGGAACAGCCTCAAACAGCGGGAATGTGTTTGGTTCCTGCAAAGCAAGGAGACAGCAGTGAGATCCATCTCCAGCGGGATGCACTCAGGACAGAATGGGTGAGGTTTTCATGGAATCACAGGCTGGAAGCAACCTGAAATCCCATCTCACTCCAAGCCCTGCCATGAGCAGGACACCTCCCAGCAGAGCAGCTCCTCAGGCTCTCAGGGTTCTGGCGTGGATGGGGAGAGGAGCACAGAACCCGGAGGAGGCTGGAGCAGCAAATCCAGGGATGCTGGAGGCTGTGAAGGGGTTTGGGAGCAGAACACAAAGGGAGAATGAGTTCAGGAGAGCTTCTGGCGCTGAGGAGGAGGGAACAGCTGCAGTGGCCGATTTTGGGGCTGGTTTTTGTGAGAGGCCAATCATCTCCTTATGCCTCTATAACATTTCACAGACACAGGTCCTGCCCAGGAGGGACAGAGGGACTGGCAGAGCTGCAGCCGCTCTGTGCACAATTAGCCCGGCGTTAATCACCTCCCTTCCCCTCCTCGGGGCTCAGGGGGAAGGAGAGGCCCCCAGGAATATTGATATCAGGATTTGCACGGGCAGCCCTGCACAGGGGACACAACAGCACGGAGTGATGGAAGGGGCTGCTTTAGTCTCAGCCTAAGTGCTGTGCTTGCCCAGCCCTCCTAAAACCCATCCCGGGGGGAGGAATGTAGTGTCTGCAGGGAATGCCCCGATGAAGGAGGAGTGATGAGGAGGACTCCATTGATATCAGAAGGCTAATTAATTACTTTATTATACTATAAATATAATATATTGTATTTATATTATAAATACATTATATTATATAATTTATAATTATTTATAATATGTAATATAATATAATATAATGTAATATAATATAATATTATATAATGTAATATAATATAATATGATATAATGTAATATAATATGATATACATAATATATCTACATTATATTACATTATATTACATTACATCTGAACTGAACCTGCCCAGCACCCAACTCTGCTCACACTGCACAGAATCTCGTGGCTGTCCCGACAGTCCCGACAGTCCTGACACACACACACACACACACACACACACACACACACACACAAACCCCATCACTGTGGGTGAACAATCCCCACGTTGCATTCTGCTGTGGCACAAACACAGGCACAGCAAATGAGATGAGAATTGTTTTTCCTTTCTCTGAGGTTCAGCCAACGTGAACTCCAGAAATGTTCTTGGGAAGAATTGCGCCTTGCTTTTCTCTGTCAGAAGAAATGTGGCAGCAGTGGAACCAGGAGGGGGGAAGGTCAGGCTGCCTTTCCTGACAGGTGAATCCGTGCTTGGCCTCCAGCCCTGCCGGCAGAGGCTGAGGAGGGACAGAAAGGTGTGGCATTGGTGAGGGTCCCCAGGACAGAGGAGGAATTGAGAATCTGACTCCGTGTTCTCAGAAGGTTGATTTATTATTATATTATATTATATTATATTATATTATATTATATTATATTATATTATATTATATTATATTATATTATATTATATTATATTATATTATATTATATTATATTATATTATATTATATTATATTATATAATGCTGTGCTAAAACTATAGTAAAGAAGGAGGAAAAAAGATACAGACAGAAGGCTTAACAAGAAGGAATAATAAAAACTGGTGACTGCTCAGAGCCTCGACACAGCTGGCTGTGATTGGCCATTAAGTTAAAACAATTCACCTGTTGGATAAACAATCTCCAAACACATTCCAAAGCAGCAAAACACAGGAGAAGCAATCAGATAATCATTGTTTTCCTTTTTCTCTGAGGCTTCTCAGCTTCCCAGGAGAAGAACCCTGGGCAAAGAGGATTTTTCCAGACAATATGACGGTGACAGAAAGGGCTGGAATTCCTTCCCGTGCTGGTACCAAGTGCCCAGAACCATGGCCACAGCCACGCTCACATTTTGTCACTTTCCAGGGAGGACTTTTGCAGAAAATGGGGAAATTAGGGTTTGGTATCGCGCTAAGAGACATTTAGGACATGATAGTTCACAATCCAGATTTTAAAAAGAAAGTTGGCTTTGTTGGCACTAATTTAATTCAGGTTCTGACCGTTATCTGAGAAGAAAAGCTTTCCATGGGAAAGATTCGTGTTCCCAACTCCTTCAGCTGCAGAATAAGAAGCATCTTTGTAGATTTTGTGGTTAAAGACGATTAGATGAGATTTAATATTCTTGATTTATTTGTTTACATATTTATTTGCCTTTTAAACCTAAGGGTAAAAAACACGAGCAGATTTTAACTTCTTTCATCTCCAGAAGCAGTAATTTCATTTCAGACCTTGCTTATATAACACAAAGCAGTGAAATTGTGATTCCCTTTTCCATTTAAATAGCCTTCAATATTTATTGCACGGAGTTCAGCCCCTCAGTCCTGCGGCTCCCCATGCAGCACATCAGTCAATAATGGAGCCAGAAGGAGCTTCAGCTTGAGCCCAGCCATAAACCTCCCTGAATTAATTCCTGTTTTAATGAGAGAATGGCTTTTAAGACAAAAAGTCCAGTTTTGATTTTGGATTGCCGTCGACAATGGCTCTCGTGGGGTTTGGGGTGACAAATGTATTAAAAATAAAAGGGAAGAAAGGAGTTTTCTTCTTTTCCTCTCACAGCAAGCCCCGTTCCTGTCCTCAGGCTGAGTTTCTTCCTAACGATGCCACAATATTCATCTCCCACTGAATGCTCTCCTCTGTAAAACTTCCTATTTGTTTCAGTGTGAGAAAAATCCCATCTAGCTCCTGTTGGCTGAGTCCCCTGTGTGACCCCATGGCCCTGGGGACCCTCCCCAGCACATGGGTGTCCCCTGTGACTCCCCAGCCCCACAGAGCCCCCGAATCCTGCAGCACTGACAGGGGCAGGGTGCCCAGAGCAGCTGGGGCTGCCCCTGGATCCCTGGCAGTGCCCAAGGCCAGGCTGGACACTGGGGCTGGGACACCCTGGGACAGTGGGAGGTGTCCCTGCCATGGCAGGGCTGGGATGAGATGCTTGTTAAATTCCCTTCCATCCCAAACCATTCTGGGATTTTGGGATTTCCTCCCAAATCTCCTCTTCTCTCTCCCCACGCTCCCAGGGCTGGCACCACTGGGTTGGATCCCGGGGTTGCTGCTGCCCTGCCATGGACACGGGGTCACACTCGGCGCCAGGTACCCCCTGAACTTCCCCCCTGCTCCAGGAGTGCCCTCGGCCCCTGCCCCTTGCACTGGGGCTGGTTAATTAGCTTCTGTAATGACCCTGGCCTGCAGATCAGTGCTCTCCGTGTGCCCAGCTGGGGGCTGAGCTCCCCACGGCCCCCCTGTCCTTTGCCACCTGCTGGCCCCAAACCCTGTGGGGTTTGCTTCTTCCCAGGCCCCTGAGATGTGGGATAGCCTGGGGTTAACTGAAACATGGGATAACCTGGGTTAACTGAGATGTGGGATAGCCTGGGGTTAACTGAAACATGGGATAACCTGGGTTAACTGAGACATGGGATAGCCTGGGGTTAACTGAGACGTGGGATAGCCTGGGGTTAACTGAAACATGGGATAACCTGGGGTTAATTAAAATGTGGGATAACCTGGGTTAACGGAGATGTTTAATCACTCGTGGTTAATTGAAATGTTTAATGACCTGGGCTGGAGGTCACTGCTTTGGGTCCCTTTTACTGATGGAACAGTACAGGGACCCCAAAGTCCTCTCAGTGCCCCAGAGTCTTCCTCAGTGCCCCAGATCCAAAAGTTCCCCTCAGTGCCCCAAAATGCCCTCAGTGCCCCAGATCCCAAAGTAACCCCAGTGCCCCAGACCCCAAAGTTCCCTCCATGTCCCAGATCCCAAAATGCCCTCAGTGCCCCAAAACCCCCTCAGTGCCCCAGACCCCAATGTCCCCATCAGTGCCCCAAAGTCCCCTCAGTGTTCCAGACCCTCAAAATCCCCTCAGTGCTCCACAATCTCCTCAGTGCCCAAGATCCCAAAGTAACCTCAGTGCCCCAGACCCCAAGGTAACCCCAGTGTCCCAGACCCCAAAGTCCCCTCAGTGTCCCAGTGTCCCCTCAGTGCTCCAAAATCCCCTCAGTGCCCCAGATCCCAAAGTCCCCTCCATGTCCAGATCCCAAAGTCCCCTCAGTGTCCCAGACCCCAAAATGCCCTCAGTGCCCAAAAACCCCCTCAGTACCCCAAAGTCCCCTCAGTGCCCCAAAGTCCCCTCCATGTCCCAGATCCCAAAGTCCCCTCAGTGCCCCAAAATCCCCTCAGTGCCCCAAAGTCCCCTCAGTGCCCAGGACCCCAAGGTAACCCCAGTGTCTCAGACTCCACAATCCCCTCAGTGTCCCAGACCCCAAAGTAACACCAGTGCCCCAGGGACTTTGGGGCACTGAGGGGAACTTTGGGGTCTGGGACCAAGTCCTTGGGGAGTGCCAGCCACGCAACTGTCTCGGTAATGCTACTGTAAATAAAATAATGAAGTAGTGCCTATTCCTTTTTTAACGAGATTAGATCAGCGCTCTTGCATTGCAGAGGAGCTGATTGGCTTCAATTAGCTTTATTCTCAGATGTGGAGCATCCCAACATCCTTTCTTGCCTTTGTTAAATTAATTTAATTAGAAAACACTATTTTAATGAAACGGGATACAGTGGCTTCCAGAAATGAATTTTTATCCACAGAGTGCTTGGGAAAAATAGCAATGAAAATAATTTTGATAAGTAACTCTCAGCCTCAATATCTCTATTGTTGCTCGTGCCCCAAGGTTATATTTTTAATTGCATGTAATAAATATAACTTTATTAATTAGGAATTATCTGGAAAGGAAAGAGACTTTTTTTTTTTTTCTGCTTGAGTGTGTAGAGAGGCTTAAAATAAAATCCCTGTTCCTTGGGGTAGGTACATTTAATCCACCTTTGGGTTTTTGTTTTTAGGCTGCCAGCAAAATCAAGAATATAGAATCCTGTCTTGTTTGTGGTGGGGTTTTTTTGCTAACTGGAGAAGGAAATTTTCAGCCTTTTATGAAGGAAATTTGGGATGTTTCCTATGGGATTATTTCATGATGGGACTCTCACTGCCAACCAGCCCAGGGTGTCCGTTATCTTTGTTTTTCTCTTGCATCAGGTTTTTACATCTCACTTCTGGCAAAGCCAATGGAAATTTGCTGTTCTGAGGGAAGCTTGCAAAGCACCAGCCTGGGGGAATGATGGGATTTGAGACTGAGGGCTTGGCTGTAGGATACAGGAAAAGGGGACAGTGGGGCAGGGCAGGTTTGTGTCCTTTTATCACTCTATAATTTAAAAATTGCAAAATTGCAAAATTACAAAATTACAAAATTACAAAAAAACAAACAACAAAAAAACCCAAAAACAAAACAGAAAACCAAAAAAAAAAAACCAAACCAAACCAAAACAAAACCAAAACCAAAAAACCAAAACCAAAACCAAAACCAAAACAAAACAAAAAAACCCCAGAAAACCCACATAGATTTCAGAGATTTTCACTGAAGGGAATGTTTCTCTATGCAGGGCCAGAGGATATATAATTTTATATATATATATATATATATATATATATATATATATATATATGTGTGTGTGTTTGTGTATATATATATATATATGTATATATATATATATATATATATATATATATATATATATATATATATAAAACATATATGCATATATTAAATTAGGGTGTTTCAAATTCCCCTCTATTTTATACTAAAAAATAGAGAATGGATACAGACAGAAGGTTTAACAAGAATGAATAATAAAAACTGGTGACTCCTCAGAGCCCTGACACAGCTGACACTGATTGGCCATGAAGTTAAAACAATTCACATGTTGGCTAAAACAACCTCCAAATCACACTCCAAAGCAGCAAAACACAAGAGAAGTAATCAGATAATTATTGTTTTCCTTTTTCTCTGAGGCTTCTCAGCTTCCAAGGAGAAAATCCTGGGCAAAGAGGATTTTTCCAGAAAATATGACAGCGACACAACCCAGCCCCAGCAGCTGGGCTCAGCCCTGGCACCCAGTGCCACATCCAGGCTGTGTTAAACACCCCCAGGGATGGTGACTGCACCACCTCCCCGGGCAGAACATTCCAGAGCTTTATCACCCTTCCTGGAAAAACCTGTTCCTAATAAACCTGAATTTCCCTTGGCGCAGCTCGAGGCTGTGTGCTCTGGCTCTGTGAGTTCCTGCAGGCAGAGCCCAGCCCAGCGGAGCACAGGCGCCTTTCAGGAGTGCAGAGCGATGGGGATGCTCCCAGCCCTGCAGGGGGACAGGGAACCAGGGGCGGGTGGTGCCACCTCCAGCCCCATGCCAGGAACCCTCACCTGCACGGCCTGAGCCATGGTGGGGCTGCAAGTCCCCACTGTTATTCACTAACCACTGTTATTTTGATGTGAGTTAATTAATGACGGGTATGATTCATTTTCTCCAGGACTTTGTGCATTTCCTCCTTTCACGTCAAGGGAGTTAAGTGCATCAGTGCCTTTGTCTTCCCAAATAAAGAACTTTCTGTATTGGAGCACCACTGCAAAGAGCAAATGGGGCAGAAAAATATCTGAAATCACAGCCTGATGAGGTTTTTGTCAAAGCTAAAAAACCAGCAACTTTTATGAAGAGAGCATTCAATGGGAGATGAATATTTTAGGGAGGGAGGGAGGGAGGGAGGAAGGAAGGAAGGAAGGAAGGAAGGAAGGAAGGAAGGAAGGAAGGAAGGAAGGAAGGAAGGAAGGAAGGAAGGAAGGAAGGAAGGAAGGAAATTCCCCCTCCATCTGTGCCTGCTGAGCTTCAGCCCAGGACTGGAGCCACCAAAATTCCATCTGGGAAATCCCGAGGGGCCCATGTGGACAGAGCCCACCCAGCTCTGCTCCAGACAAACCTGCAGCACCCAAAGCACTCAGATATTCCCTAAAATATCCTCAAAAATTCCTTAAAATATTCTCAGATATTCCTTAAAAAGCCCCCAGGTCTGCTCCCAGTGTGGGAGGTGCTGATGGGGACTGGGGACAAGGGATGGAGGGACAAGAGCCAGGGAATGGCTCCCAGTGCCAGAGGGCAGGGATGGGTGGGAGACTGGGAATTGGGAATTGTTCCTGTGAAGGTGGGGAGGCCCTGGCACAGGTGACCTGTGCTCTAGGACTTTGCCTTTTCAGAAATCACTTCAAGCCCTGCACAGGCAGAGTGTGAGGCTGTGAAGGGGGAACAGCTCTGACCCTCAGTCCCAGAGCAGCAGGATTTGAAGAGCCACAGCTCTTCCCCCTCAGGCTGGGCAGGGGCTCACATTTCCTAGCACACTTCAGGAAATTCACATTTCTTTGTAAACCTCTTAAAAAGGCTTCCTGGAGTTGCTCGAGTTGAACTTTGTGTTGAGCAGAAATAGCCAGGTGCTTCAAAGGCCAGCCCCTGCCTTGTTGCAGAGCTCCACGAGATCTTTTGTATCCTGTGCCAAGAAAAGGGTTTTGGAAAGGTTTTCTGAGTCAAAGGTAATGATCTCTCAAGGTCTTGGCACGGGAGCGAGGAATTTTTAAGCCGGTGAAAAGACTGAATAGAAATAAACCCATCAAATAATGTATTAGAAAAAGCTCAGGTGAAATGGGGCTGCTGAAATGTTGAAATGCAAAGAGAGTGGGACCAAGTAACCCTTCACGTCCCTTCGAGGTCTAGAAGGTCCCTTCCAACCTGAGCATTCCGGGATCCCTTGCAGCAGCTCCCGTGTGCCCTCTCCGGGTTCCCTCTCTGCTCCGGGGGCTCTCCTGGCCCTGCTCTGCCACCTTCCAGCAGCAGCAGAGGATTCCCTGGAGGCAGAGCCGGGCAGGGGCGGCGGTGCCTGTCTGTGCCACGCTGAGAGAATCGGGAGGGTTTAGGTTGGACGGGACCTGCAGCACCATCAAGGGCAACCTCGGAGGGCTGGGAAGGAGATGCTGCCCCTGCTGCCCCATGAGTGAAAAGTGCTGGTACTGGGAGATGCTGGATCCAGATCCATTATTTTTTAATAAGATGGGAAATAAAAAAAAAAAAAAAAGAAAAGGAGAACTCACTTTCCAGCTGAGCAGTGAGACCACATGTCACCGTGATATTTCATGAAAAATCCCTTTGCCAGGATTTTTCTTCTGAGAAGCTGAGAAGCTTCAGAAAAGAAATGTAAAGAATAATTATCTGATTGCTTTGGAATGTGGTCTGGAGATGGTTTATCAACAGGTGCATCTTTGATGGGTTCCATGTGAATTATTTTTACTTAATGACCAATCACCATCAGCTGTGTCGGACTCTGAGTCCAACTAATGAATAATTTTTATTATTCATTCTCTCTTCTAGCCTTCTGATGTATCCTTTTCTCATTTCTTTAGTATAGTTTTACTATAGCATATATAATATAATATAATATAATATAATATAATATAATATAATATAATATAATACAACATAATACAACATAATACAACATAATACAATACAACATAATATAATAATATAATATAATACAACATAATACAACATAATACAATACAACATAATAATATAATATAATATAATATAATATAATATAATATAATATAATATAATATAATATAATATAGCATTAATATAATACAATATAATATAATATAATACAACATATTATAACATAACATAACATAACATAATATATTCCCATATTATATAATAAATATAAAATAGGAATATATTGACAAACATCTACAAATATAATATAATAGTAAATATAATAAATATATAACAATATAGTAAATTTATAAAGTATAATATTAAATATAATATAGTGTATTTACTACATATTTATTATATAGTATATATAGTGAATATATAGTAAATATAATTGTCTGTTCTATAGAAAATATGCATAGTTTTAAATTTTATATGAATGTATATGCACATGAACAATTATAAAGTCCCAAGCCTCCCTCTGCAGTCGCAGTGCAGTGAACTCTGGCAGAAGGAGGAGGGGAGGCTCCTCCCAAAGGTGAAGCCCTTGAGCACCACAGGTTGTTAATAATCCAATACCTGATCTCCTTAATTAGCTCAGTGTTTTCTATAAATCTTCATTTAATGAGATCAAAGCAGCAGGAAGGAGGCTCTTCCCTGACCCCGCTGTCCCCCAGCTGCCCCCGCTGCAGCAGGAAGCTCTTATGGGAAACTCCTCCACTTCTGGCAGGGAAACTTTGGAAATGGAGATGGAGATGAAGGGAACGAGCCCTGGGAATCAGAAGGGAAAGGAACGAATCCTGGGAATGCCTGGAGGTGCAGCTGGGATTTGCATGCTGGGAGGTGATTTTGGGGACCGTGAAAATTTTGCCCGTGACGTGGGCAAGGGGCACCACCCCAGCTGTGCTACCACAGAAACATCAAATCCCAGGATGGTTTGGGTTAAATGGACCTCAAACCCCACCCAGTGCCACCCCTGCCATGGCAGGGACACCTCCCACTGTCCCAGGGTGTCCCAGTGTCCAGCCTGGCCTTGGGCACTGCCAGGGATCCAGGGGCAGCCCCAGCTGCTCTGGCAATCCCAGCCCAGCCAGGAATTCCCAATTCCCAATCTCCCACCCATCCCTGCCCTCTGGCACTGGGAGCCATTCCCTGGCTCCTGTCCCACATCCCTGGGAAAAGCTCAGCTCTAATAAAACACTGGTGAAGCCTTTGCCATCAGCACCCAGATGTGCCCGGGGCCACTGGAGCCATCTGTCACTTTTGGGGCCACTGGAGCCATCTGTCACTTTTGGGGCCACTGGAGCCATCTGTCACTTTTGGGGCCACTGGAGCCATCTGTCACTTTTGCAGGAGTGTTTGCACATGAAAAGGTTTTTTCCCAATTTATTTCCAGTTCTAATAATTCTGGGCTTAAGAGCGTGGTCTATTCCAAATTGTACATCCCTCAACTGCTGCACTGCTGGCAGCGACCTGAAATGGCAGAAAAGCAACATCTCAGCTGTGGCTGAACTCGATGAAATCTCAGCAAACCCGCGAGCTGGGACTCCCCCAGGCTGTCTCGGGGTACCCCCTCCTGTGGTCTCCAGTCACTCAGGGTCACCAAATATTGGATTTGCAGGGGTCGCAGGATGAGGGAAGTGATGAGAATCTTGACTCCGTGTCTCAGAAGGCTGATTTATTATATTGTGATATATGTTATATTAAAAATGCTATATTAAAACTACACTAAAAGAATGGAGAGAAAGGATCCATCAGAAGGCTGGACAGGAACAGAAAGGAATGGATAACAAAGGCTGTGACTGAGCAGAGTCTGAGCCAGCTGCATCCTTGATTGGTCATTAATTAGAAACACCTCCCATGGACCAACCAAGGCAGCACCTGTTGCATTCCACAGCAGCAGAGAGTCATTGGTTACATTTCATTCCTGAGGCTCCTCAGCTTCTCAGGAGAAGAAAATCCTGGCAAAAGGATTTTCATAAATATGTCTGTGACACCCTCCCAGCAGTCTGAGCACCCTGCAGCCCCAGCCCCCAGCCAGGCTCTGTCTGAGCCACCCTGTCCCTGTCCAGGTGAGCTGCACCGGGACCCTGCAGCCCTGAGTGCCTCCCATCATCCTGGGAACTCTCAGGGACACCTTCCCGAGGCACCGAGCTGGCATTTGCTGCCAGCCCGCGCCCTTCATCAGGGGGAACACAGGGGGGAGGCATGGATCAGCTCTGGAGGGTGGGGGGCTCTCTCCCCTCCCGGCTCCTAATGCCAGGGGATGGAGGCCAGGCACACCCTGAGGTGTTTTTGTTGTCTTGGCAGCCTCAGAGCCCAAGCTGGACAAATAACTGACATCAGCCCGTTCAAAGCGTTTAAAGGGCTGCAAGTAATAGCCACTAAACCCCTGCTGAGTTGTACTCAAATGCAAAGGACCTTGACATTTTGTGAATTTAATTTAATACCTTTGTAGAGAGAAGCAATTACAGTTACATCATTATGTGCAACAGCCATGACTCCATGGCTGGAGTGCGGCTCTAACCAAGCGTGGAAGGATATTATTTGGGAATCCTTGCCTATTGTCAGAGGCTTTTAACCTTCCCTCCCTCCCTCCCCAGCCCTGCACCCCGCTGCAAAGCAGCAGAGCTTTTCTCTGCCCGGGGCTCAGCAGAGCAGCAGACAGCAAAGCCCACAGGAGAAGGCTTCAAAGCCCCTGCTGCCGGTGAGGAGAAGAAAGGAACATTTGGGAAAGGGCAGGAATGTTTCCTCATCTACCTTGTATCAGGGCTTTATCCTGAACTACAGTCTCAGGGAATGAGAGTAGGTTTAGATGGGAGATTGGGGATTGGGAATTCCTGGCTGGGCTGGGATTGCCAGAGCAGCTGGGGCTGCCCCTGGATCCCTGGCAGTGCCCAAGGCCAGGCTGGACACTGGGGCTGGAGCAGCCTGGGACAGTGGGAGGTGTCCCTGCCATGGCAGGGGTGGCACTGGGTGGGTTTACTGTCCCAGCTGGTTCTGTGGTTCTGTCCCTGAGCCCTCCTGCAGGAGGGGCACAAAGCCCAGGCAGCAGAGACTCATCCAGGCTGCGTGGAAACAAACCCCTTCCTGCTCTCTTGCTACAAACATGGTGTAAAATCCTGGATTTTACTCACAGGGGAGGGAAAGGGCTGCAGGGCTGCTCCCTCCCTGCTCCGTGCCCTTGGCAGAGCCCTGTGCCCCAGCCCTGCCCTGGGAGCTGGTGCTGCTGTGCCAGGGTGACCATCAGGAGCTCCAGAAGGTGCAGAGCAGGAACCCCAGAGCTGTCAGTCCTGCAGGATGGAGGAGATCCCGTGGATCCCTGAGTCCAACCATGACCCAGCAGTGCCAGGGCCACCAAGGGGTGGCTCTGCAGCAGCACAGGGTGGCTCTGGGCACTCTGCAGCAGGGAGTGCCCTGTGCCCGTGCTGGGGGAAGGTCTGGGGCCATGGGCAGTGACAGGGCATGGTGAGGCTCTCTGGGGGCTGTGCTTGCTCCCCTCGTGTCACTGTGATGTTTTATGAAAATCCTCTGGGATTTTCTCCTGAGAAGCTGAGAGGCCTCAGGAAAGAAATGTAACCAATAACTCTCTGAGGGCCGTGGAGTGTGGTCTGGAGATGGTTTTACCAACAGCTGCATCTTTGGTTGGTCTCATGTGAATTGTTTTTACTTAATAACCAATCCCAGTCCAGCTGGGTCAGACTCGCTGGTCAGTCACGAGCTTCTGTTATCATTCTATTCTATTCTATTCTATTCTATTCTATTCTATTCTATTCTATTCTATTCCATTCCATTCCATTCCATTCCATTCCATTCCATTCTATTCCTGTCCAGCCTTCTGATGAATCCTTCCTCTCTGTTCTTTTAGTTTTAATAGAGCATTTTTAATATAATATATATCACAATATAATAAACCAGCCTTCTGGAACATGGAGTCAAGATTCTCATCTCTTCCCTCCTCGGGGCTGACTGCAAATACCCCACCCTCACACTTTACACTCGGGGACTTCATCAGGAGCAGATTTGGGCAGGAGGAGCCAGCAGAGCCCCCAGAGAGCCTCACCATGCCCTGTCACTGCCCGTGGCCCCAGACCTCCCCCCGGCACGGGCACAGGGCACCCCCTGCTCCAGAGCCACCCCTCTGAAATCCCCTTCCCACTGAATCCCCGGCTGGAAATGCAGGGAAGGGTTAATTTGAAGCAGAGGTGGACAAGATAAACTCCCCGAGTCCCCCCTCAGCTGCCCAGCCCTGGCACAGCTGCCCAGGGAAGGGGTGGGGTCCCCATCCCTGGAGGGGTTTCAATCCCTGTGGATGCAGCACTCAGCAGTGCAGGGGGAAAGGCTGGGCTCGAGGGACTTTGAGAGCTTTTCCAACCTCAGTAATTCCCCGATTTGCAGATGTGTCCCTGACATTGGTGCTTGCACACAGGGACACGCAGCCGAGTTCAGCCTTTGTGTCCTGAGCTCCTCCAGCCCCGGCTAACAGAATTCCTCCCTCCCCTGCTCTCCCCCTCCACCTCTCACCGTGCTGCCTTGTTTTCCTCAAGGAAGAGGAGAAGAACTCTCTCACCTGCAAAAAAACAAAGCTGGGCAGGAGCTGGGAGAGGAGAGGGGCTCAGGCAGGCTGGGCCAGGAGCTGGGAGGGGCAGGGGGAGGCAGGGGGGCAGTCAGGAACACCCTGGCAGTGCCAGCAGCAGGAACAAAGGGTGCCCAGGATAATGAGGAGCCGGGCTTGTTCTCCTGCTGGAGCTGCACTGCAGCTTGTGCGGGATTTTTTTTTTTTTTTGGCTTGTTACAGAAAAAGATTAAATACAGCAGTAATCAGAGAATACAGTGGAAGCGATTGTGAGCTGGGAAAATAAGAGAAAAGAAAAAGAGGGGAAGAGATATGATGAGAATAATAACAGAAATAACACAACCAGCTAAGTAGGCAGCAAATTGGGAGATAATTGTATCATTTAAATAAGGATGGCAAGAAAAGTTCAGTAATTGGTGCAAGGGTTCATGTGAGGTTGTTGTGCTCTCTGCAGCCCCAAAAAGAAATCAAGTGCTCCACTGGGGTAGGGAGAATGAATTTCCAAATTTGTGTGTAGGACCACAACCTGCTGCAGCCTTGAGGTTACTGAAACTCCCTCTCCCAGTATTTTACTTGTAATCATTGAATCCCAGAAGGGTTTGGGCTGGAAGGGACCTTAAACCCCACCCAATGCCACCCCTGCCATGGCAGGGACACCTCCCATTGTCCCAGGGTGCTCCAGCCCCAGCGTCCAGCCTGGCCTTGGGCACTGCCAGGGATCCAGGGGCAGCCCCAGCTGCTCTGGGCACCTGTGCCAGGGCCTGCCCACCCTCACGAGCCATTTCCTTCACTCAGTTCAGTGTTGAAAAGCTCTTTATCACATTTTCCCACAGCTCTGTAACAATTCTGGGAAAAAACTGCGCTGTCACAATGTGTGATGGCAGCTGACCCACTGTCCTGCTCTGCAGGTGGGAATCCAGCAGGCCAGGCTTTGTGTGCTCACCCCACAGAGCCAGGGGTGAAGGTTGGGTGGGGGCTCGGGGGCATTTTTGGAGCCGAGTACAGGATCACCTGTTAGGGGATGGCCACTGCAGGGTGGAGGAGCTCTCGCTCTGTCCTGCACGGCTGCTCAATTCCAAACTGCACCTGCAGGATCAGCAGTGCCAGCCTGTTCCCTGAGCTGTGACACAGCCCAGCCTGGCTGTCCCCTGAGCTGTGACACAGCCCAGCCTGGCTGTCCCCTCTCCCTCTGCCCACTCTATCTCTCCTGCTGCAGCCCACGTCACCCCTCGGTGTCTGTCCCAGCCTGGGTGTGCCCTGTTTGCACATTGCTCTGTCACCCCGTGGTGGCTGTCCCTGTCCCACCCCCGTGTCCCCGTGTGCCCATCCCTCTGTCACCCCGTGGTGGCTGTCCCTATCCCAGCCCAGTGTCCCCGTTCGTCCACTCCTTTCCCACAGTTTGGGTGTCTCTGTGCCTGAGGTGTTCCCACTCCATTTATCGCGGCTCTTACTCCACTGTTACTACACTCTTACTCCACTATTTCTCCACTGTTACTCCACTCTTACTCCACTCTTACTCTACTCTTACTCTGCTCTTACTCCATTCTTACTCCACTGTTACTCCCGTTACTCTGCTTTTACGCCACTGTTACTCCGCTCTTACGCCACTGTTACTCCGCTCTTACTCTGCTGCTACTCTGCTGTTAGTCCACTGTCACTCTGCTGTTACTCTGCTCTTACTCCATTTCTCCACTCATACTCCACTCTTACTCTGCTGTTACTCCCCTGTTACTGTGCTTTTACGCCACTATTAATCTGCTCTTACTCTGCTGCTACTCTGCTGTTTGCTTGTTCCTCTGCTGTTACTCCACTGTTACTCCGCTGTTACTCTGCTGTTACTCTGCTCCTACTCTGCTCTTACTCCAGTGTTACTCCCCTGTTACTCCGCCGTTACTCGCTGGCTTTGGCAGGCTGCTGGCAGCTCCTCAGTGCTGAAGGAGAGCAGCACTCGCTAACAGCCGCTGCTGCGGCCCCACAAACGGATTTTTGCTGGGTGTTTTCTCCTCAGCCCCACAAACGGATTTTGCTGGGTGTTTTCTCCTCAGCCCCACAAATGGATTTTGCTGGGTGTTTTCTCCTCAATCCCACAAACGGTTTTTTGCTGGGTGTTTTCTCTTGAGCCCCACAAATGGATTTTGCTGGGTGTTTTCTCTTGAGCCCCACAAACGGATTTTGCTGGGTGTTTTCTCCTCAGCCCCACAAATGAATTTTGCTGGGTGTTTTCTCCTCAATCCCACAAACGGATTTTTGCTGGGTGTTTTCTCCTCAATCCCACAAACGGATTTTTGCTGGGTGTTTTCTCCTTGGCCCCACAAATGGATTTTTGCCGGGTGTTTTCTCCTCAATCCCACAAATGGATTTTGCTGGGTGTTTTCTCCTCAGCCCCACAAATGGATTTTGCTGGGTGTTTTCTCCTCAGCCCCACAAATGGATTTTGCTGGGTGTTTTCTCCTCAGCCCCACAAACGGATTTTTGCTGGGTGTTTTCTCCTCAGCCCCACAAATGGATTTTGCTGGGTGTTTTCTCCTCAGCCCCACAAATGGATTTTTGCTGGGTGTTTTCTCCTCAATCCCACAAACGGTTTTTTGCTGGGTGTTTTCTCTTGAGCCCCACAAATGGATTTTGCTGGGTGTTTTCTCTTGAGCCCCACAAACGGATTTTGCTGGGTGTTTTCTCCTCAGCCCCACAAATGAATTTTGCTGGGTGTTTTCTCCTCAATCCCACAAACGGATTTTTGCTGGGTGTTTTCTCCTCAATCCCACAAACGGATTTTTGCTGGGTGTTTTCTCCTTGGCCCCACAAATGGATTTTTGCCGGGTGTTTTCTCCTCAATCCCACAAATGGATTTTGCTGGGTGTTTTCTCCTCAGCCCCACAAATGGATTTTGCTGGGTGTTTTCTCCTCAGCCCCACAAATGGATTTTGCTGGGTGTTTTCTCCTCAGCCCCACAAACGGATTTTTGCTGGGTGTTTTCTCCTCAGCCCCACAAATGGATTTTGCTGGGTGTTTTCTCCTCAGCCCCACAAATGGATTTTGCTGGGTGTTTTCTCCTCAATCCCACAAACGGTTTTTTGCTGGGTGTTTTCTCTTGAGCCCCACAAATGGATTTTGCTGGGTGTTTTCTCCTCAGCCCCACAAATGAATTTTGCTGGGTGTTTTCTCCTCAATCCCACAAACGGATTTTTGCTGGGTGTTTTCTCCTCAATCCCACAAACGGATTTTTGCTGGGTGTTTTCTCCTTGGCCCCACAAATGGATTTTTGCCGGGTGTTTTCTCCTCAATCCCACAAATGGATTTTGCTGGGTGTTTTCTCCTCAGCCCCACAAATGGATTTTGCTGGGTGTTTTCTCCTCAGCCCCACAAATGGATTTTGCTGGGTGTTTTCTCCTCAGCCCCACAAACGGATTTTTGCTGGGTGTTTTCTCCTCAGCCCCACAAATGGATTTTGCTGGGTGTTTTCTCCTCAGCCCCACAAATGGATTTTGCTGGGTGTTTTCTCCTCAGCCCCACAGATACATTTTTGCTGGGTGTTTTCTCCTCAGCCCCACAAATGGATTTTGCTGGGTGTTTTCTCCTCAATCCCACAAATGGATTTTTGCTGGGTGTTTTCTCCTCCTGCCACCTCAATTCCCAGCTGGTTGGTGGCTTTGAGATGTGGAGCCTGCCCCAAGGACATTGTCCCGTGTGTTGTTCAACCTGAGAAATCCTCACGGTCATTAAAGCATCGGGGATAATGAGAAATGAAATCTCTCTGTCTGGGCTCTCAGAGCTGACCTTTTGTTTGTTCTAAATATGTCAAATACATCAAACACAGACGTGTGATAACATTTCTCTTCAAAAACCACTCAGAGATCTGACGATGTTTTACAAGGACAATTAACAGCCCTGATTGGAGCAGCCTGGGATTATGGGAGGTGTCCCTGACCTGGGCAGAGGTGGGACAAAATGGGCTTTAAGGTCCATTCCAGCCCAAACCATTCTGGGATTCTGTGGCATAATTTGGTCAGAACTGAGGGAAGAACAAGATGTTTCTCTCCCAGTGCCAGTGAGGAGGGCTGGGCCCTGCAGCAGGGCTGGGCTCTTCCCTGGCTGCTTCTCCAGCTCAGGAGCCTGGGCTTGGCAGTGGATGCTCATCCATCACCTCCCAGATTTCAGCAGGACAAGAGGAGACAGCCTCAGGCTGTGCCAGGGCAGGCTCAGGGTGGGCACAGCAGGAATTTCCCCATGGAGAGGCTGAAAGGCTGCTCAGACCTTGGTGGGGGCTGCCCAGGGGGGTTTGGAGTGCCCATCCCTGGAGGTGTCACCTGGAGGTGGCACTGAGTGCTCTGGGCTGGGGACAAGGTGGGCATGGAAGCCACTCCCTTTCTCCTGGCATTCCAGGCCCTTGTCCCACGTTCCGGACTGGAGTGGTTTTTTTGGACTGCAGCCTCCCCCAGACTGTTTATTGTTGACTGTGCTGCTTCCACATGGTGATGGGCTTGGATTTAGGGAAACAAGATGGCCCTGGCAGGTGCAAACGGTGCCTGCTGGCAGCTGGGAGCCAGCAGCTGAAAGGGAAGGCGTTTGCTGGGAGCTGGGGGCCTTGGCAGCAGCTCAGGCTCTAAAAGGCCACCAGTGCTGCTGGGTGGATGCATGACAGCAGTCGCAATCACTGAGCTCATCATGGGAGGAGCAGTGAGATTTGGAAAGTGGCACCACCATGGTGATTTGAATTTGGAAAGTGGCACCATTGTGGTGATGTGAATTTGGAAAGTAGCGCCACCATGGTGAGGTGAAATTTGGAGAGAAGTGGCACCACGACAGTGATGTGAAACTTGGAAAGTGGCACCACCACAGTGATGTGAAATTTGGAAAGGCGTGGCACCACTGTGGTGATGTGAAATTTGGAGAGGAGTGGCACCACCACAGTGATGTCAATTTGGAAAGTGTCACCACGGTGATGTGAATTTGGAGAGGAGTGGCACCACCACAGTGATGTGAATTTGGAAAGTGGCACCGCCATGGTGATGTGACATTTGGAAAGTGGCACCGCCGTGGTGATGTGACATTTGGAGAGAAGTGTCACCACCACAGCGATGTGCCATCCCTGATTGCCTCCTCCGGCACGGGAAGGGGTCTGGGGGCTAAGGGCTGTCAGCACCAGCAGCCCACGGGGAGGGGCTGGCCCAGGGAGGGCAGAGTGTGAGGGGTTTGTCTGGGGGCTCAGAGAAGATCCTGGCGCGAGAAGCAGCTGATGGAGGAACAGATGTCCACATCCCTCCCTTCTGGAGAGAGAACGGCAGCTGGGCTGGGGAAGAGGATTCAAACAAACAGGGCTGGAGCAGGGATGAGCTGTGTGCCTGGGGGGCACTCTGGCAGTATTTCAGTGTGGTCATTGCTGGGGGCAAGCTGCTGGGGCCAAGTGCCACCCTGGCAGCCTTGCAGTGTGTGGGGAACCTCTGACAGGTCCCTGTGCCGTGGCACAGAGGGGACAGTGCTGGTGGCCAGCACAGCAGCTGTGCCCCGTGCCAGGCTGCTCCAAGGCACGTCCAGCCCACGGAACACTTCCAGGGACAGAGCTCTGCCTTCACTGTGTGGCAGTCCCCTTTTCCCAAGCCAGCCCTCTGCTGAGGGTTTCTCCCCGGTGCTCCTGGCTGTGCCAGGCTCTGGGGTGGTGCTGGGCACCGCCAGGCTGGGGCCCTGGGGGCTGTGCCAGACCCAGCCCCATCCCTTGAGGGGGCACCGGCCACAGAGGGAATTTGCTCCCCCTTCAATTGTCCCAGCAGTGCCAGAATTGTGTCACCAGTGTGTCCCCTCCCCGCCCGGGGCTGAGGCTGGGCACAGCACAGGGGCGCTGAGGCAGCAACTTCAGCTGTGGGAGAATCCCCTGGGAATGAAATCCAGCTTTATCGTGGAATCACGGAGCCATTTGGGCTGGGAAAAGCCTCCAAGCCCTTGGAGCCCAGCCATGCCCCAACACTGCCACCACTCCCCCTGTGAGCCCAGCCACCCCCCAGCACTGCCACCACTCCCTCAGTCCCGTGTCACATCTGCCAGGCAGGGCTTTGCCTTGGGGGATCCTCTGGAGTCCATCAGGACCCTGGAAACCAGTTTCACCAAGGGAAGAGCTGCTGAACAAGCCCTCCCCACCACGGCAAGGGGTTTTTATCACAATTCCATTTCAAAAGAAGAATAAAACCTGAGCTTGCTCCTGCACATAAAAGGGACAAAGGCTCCATTTCATTCCTGACCTGTGTAAGCCCTTTGTAAACTGGATTTTGTGCTTGGCTGTGAACTTCCAGAACATTCCGTAAGGCAAATCTCTTCCTGGGCAGATGGGGTGAGGGGCTGGGACAGAGAGCAGGGGCACACACCCCTGTGGGTGGGAGCATCCTCCACTCACTGTGCCCCGCTTGTGCCCTGGCACTGCTGGCCACAGAGGACACTTCACCCTTGTGAAAAGGTTCAGTCCAGCCGTGGTCTTAAAACTGGGATTTTAAATGGGATTTTTTTTTTTTAAACCTAAATCCTGGGTGTTTGCTGCATGCCCAAGTGCTGCCAATCTCCCAAATGCACCAATATCAATACCCAGCTTCCTGCCTCCTTTAAAGGCACCACCAGCTTTTTACTGAACATCTGAAATGAAATGTGAGCATTTGTAAACAATAAAGCCCAATGATTGTGTGTTTGCCCCGCTTTTCACTGGGAAGCAGCTTTGCCTGCCTGCAGCAGGGCCTGGCAGGGGTTTGTGCCCGGGGAGGAGGTGCCAGCCCTGAGGAAAGCTGTGAATGCAGCATCCTGGGCTTGTTCTGTGCTGAATGAGGGCACAGCCTCGCGGGAAAGGGAACGGCTCTCTGCCGTCCAGGCACATCCCAGCAGCACTTCGGGAATTACCACCCCGAGCCAGGAATAGCAAAGGGGCTCTGAGCCCTGTGGGACTGGAACTGCTCAGTTTGGTGATGGGGAATTTCCTCTCCTCTTTGGGGCTGAGGCCTGGGAAAGCATCACAGAGCTTTCCTGGGGATTGGGTTATTGACAGCATTTACCACCGAATTCCAGCCTGGTTTGGGGTGGAGAGACCTTAAATGCCACCCAGAGCCACCCCTGCCATGGCAGGGACACCTCCCACTGTCCCAGTGTCCAGCCTGGCCTTGGGCACTGCCAGGGATCCAGGGGCAGCCCCAGCTGCTCTGGCAATCCCAGCCCAGCCCCTCCTCATCCTCCCAGCCAGGATGATCTCACTTGCTGGGTTGTTGTTCCACCGTGCTGGGGGATCACAGGGGACACTGGGGCGCTGGCACCAGGGCCCAGCCCACGGCTGGGGACACATTTCCACTGCCTGAAGGGGCTCCAGGAGAGCTGGAGAGGGATTTGGGACAAGGCCTGCAGGGACAGGACACAGGGAATGGCTCCCAGTGCCAGAGGGCAGGGATGGATGGGACATTGGGAATTCCTGGCTGGGCTGGGATTGCCAGAGCAGCTGGGGCTGCCCCTGGATCCCTGGCAGTGCCCAAGGCCAGGCTGGACACTGGGACACCCTGGGACAGTGGGAGGTGTCCCTGCCATGGCAGGGGTGGCACTGGGTGGCATTTAAGGTTTTTCGGACCCAACCCATTCTGGAATTCTGTGACTCTGGCACAGGACAGTGCCCAAGGGGGTGGCAGGGCAGTGCTGGGGTTGTGGAGGGCTGGCAGCACATTCCCATGGGATGGGAGAGGCCAGAGCATCAATTAAAGCTGCCTGGGAATAAATCAAACAGAAATCCAAGCTCTGTGATTGCTGAATGTGCCTGCAGTGGCTCTGGCTCAGCCCTCGGGGCTCCCCAGGCTGTGGGGCACTGTCACATCTCCGGGACACCAGCAGTGTGCCTGGCATCCTGCAGGGGGGTTTTGTTCCTGTTTTTGTCTCTCTTTTACCTGAGCCCTTGCACTGAACCCAGCTCAGCCAGCTCACAGCTGAGTTTTTCTCCCTGCCTGTTTTTCTCCCTGCTCGTTTTTCTCCCTGCTCTGTTCTTAGTTTGCTTTCCCTTCTCCCCAAGGGGCCGTGCACGACGAGCTGGGGGTGTAAAGCCCCTTCCACAAGGAGCTGATCCAAGACAAAACCTCATTTCCTTCTTTAGGGCCCGTTTTCTCTTTCATAAAATGCCTTTCCAAGCTGTCTCTCGCTGTGTTTGTTTTCTCCCAGTGCCATATGGCTGCTGGCTGCTGGAAGGGCTATAAATAATTCAGCAGCAGGAGGTGACACACACAGGGCTGGCAGTGGCAGAGTCCTGTGAGCACAGATCACGCTGGAGCACCTGACAAAGCAGAACGGGGAGGGGAAAAGGGAATTCTGTGGGATGGAGACCCTGACAAAGCAGAACAGGGTGGGGAAATGGGAATTCTGTGGAAACTGTAGAAAGCCTTCCCCTGTGTCTCTGTCCCTTCCTAGCAGGAATGACCCCATGGGGCAGCCCCGGGTGAGACCCTGGGGTGAGGAAGGTGTCCCTGCCTGTGGCAGGGGTGGGCTGGGATTGAAGGTCCCTGCCAGGAGCCCATCCTGGGGTTCCAAAGCCGTGAACAGATCCCAGGTGAGTTTTGTCTCAGGTTGGAAATGGGGGTGTGAGTTCCACCCCCACCTGCCAGAGCTGGGGCAGTTCTCCTCTGTCCATGGGCAGTTTTCTTTATCTCTGCCACAGCCAATCCTCCCTCCAGGAGATCTCTGCTGTCCATGGCCACTGAGTGTCCCTGCAGGGCTGATCCAATTCCATCATCCCATGGGAGATGCTCTGCCCAGGGCAGGAGCCAAGCATTCCTACCTGGATCCAATCTGAGCCTGGCAGCAGCACAGCAGCCTCTGCCCCCTGCATTCCCAGAGGAGCAGCTTTCTCCTGCCCTGCATTCCCAGAGGAATTCCAGGCCCATCTCCAGCAGCCCTGGAGCTGCAGAGGAAAACTCCAGCCTTGTGCAGGATCCCTGCTCCAGCAGAAGCACAGCTGGCCCTGCAGGAGGGCTGAGCCACCATGGAATGGCACTGTGCCACCACCCTGACACACAGGGGGTCAGGGCCTGCTCTGACTCTGGCAGGGGTTTGTTTTCTTTTCTGTACCATTGCATTTGTATTTTTATTTTCCTAATAAAGAACTGTCATTCCCATTCCCATATCTTTGCCTGAGAGCCCCTTAATTTCAAAATTACAATAGTTCAGAGGGAGACAGTTTATGTTGTTCTGTTTTTTAAAGTTTTTTTAAGCTTTCTGATGTTTATATTCTGATAATGAACTTTCTTACACACTTTCTGTAAATAACTCATTGTTTTACATTCTTTTATGGAGGAGGAGAAATTTGATGGGCTGTTGGTTTGTCCAGTGTCATTGGAGAGGTGGCACTGTCACCCTCCAATCCACTGTCACTTTTGGAAATCTATAAATGTTAGAATCAGAAAATTAACTTCTCTTCTTTTTACCTTCGAGCTCCCAGCGTGCGTGTGGTTTTATTTCATGTCCTGTAGTGATAGGGTTGCATTTCCCATTCCAGGGGAGGCTCCTGCCCTCCTCAGCTGACACCTGGCTTTTCAAGCCCAGGCAGTTTTGCAGCTCAGCATTTCCCCTTTTTGCAGCAGCAGCACTTTCCAGGCTGGGAGAGGCTCCCTGGGAGCTGCTCCCGCAGACAGACCTTGGCTCCCCGTTTGCTCTCCACCAGCTCCCAGGAATCTCATCTGGGTGAAGCAGGTTCTGCCAACCCCCTGATTTTCCTTGTCAAAACAACGTGTGCAAGCGCAGGATTTTGACATTAGGACTCCCAGGCTAAATTTTGATTGGGTAAATTTAAAAATACTGTCATTTATCAAGCACTTCTTCTCAGCTGTGAAGGCAGTGAGAAATAATGATTGATACGGGGTTGAGAACTTCTCCTTCAATCTTCTCTGGCCTGTCATTAAAAAAAGATTGCAGCTCAGCCCATGGCCTGTGCATTTGTCTCCCATGAAATTTTGCAAGGTCAAAGGATTGTCAACAGAACATCAATATCCACAATGTATTATCCTGTATCTTGAGAACAAGCTCAGAAATAACAAGTTTGCTGCCAGCCTGGTAATACCAACTTACATCGCTCATTTATCAGGAGCTGGAATTGACAAAGAAGAAAATCTCTTTGCCGGGGCTGTTGTTCTCTTGTTTTGTTTTTTTTTTTTCAGGTTGTTTTGTTGTGTTTTGGGGCTTTCTGCAGCTCCTGCCTCAGTACAGCTGCTGCCAGTAGGAGGCTTGGAAATGCAAAGTTTTAATTTATAAATATGGCCAGTTTTGCTTTAGGATGCACCAGGGAGTGTTTCATGGGGTCATTAATTTCTGTCTCCAGTGCGATGTGTTGGTGTATTCAGCCCCTGGGGACCCTTTATTCCCAGCCCCATGGAGCAGCCCTGGAGAGTCTGGTGCCAATTAAAACGTGGCCCTTTGTACCTAAGTTAATCTGGCTGATTCTCTTTCAGAAGCAGTTGCCTGGAGAGCCCTCCACGTGCAGAAGAGTTTGTGCACAGGCTGCCAACCCCTCCTGAAGGGGCTCTGGGGACTCAGCTCTGGGTTTGGCTGATTTTGGAAAATCCTTTGGATGGTTTGGGTTGGAGGGACCTTAAATCCCACCCAGTGCCACGGCAGGGACACCTCGCACTGTCCCAGGCTGCTCCAAGCCCCCAGCCTGGCCTGGGACATTCCAGGGATGGGGAAATGGAAGTAGAGAAAGAATTTCTTCCAAATGTCTCATTTAACCACTCCACTTTTTAAACTTAAAAAAAAAAAATCTTTAAAACCATCCCCTCTTGCTTGTTTTGGGGTTTGCCTGCTGATTCCAGCAGCGTTCATCACCAAATAAACAAATAATCTGTTTTTCTCTCCCACCACCCCCAGCCAGCATCACTGGTCTGTGTTAGCTTAGGGCAAACATTGTCCTCTCGTGGTACGAGTGTGGCAGGCAAAGGCACTAAAGCCTGCTTTGGAACGGAACTGGCAACTCTGATTCTACAGGGGGCAGTAAAATGGGATGGATAATGTGTGTAAGCCAATGGGTTTGGGAAGGGAGTTCCCCAAGTGATTTAAAATGCAGTTTCAGCCCCTTAATTTCAGTTTTAAAAGATCTGTG
The DNA here is from genome assembly GCF_015832195.1 of Motacilla alba alba. NCBI lineage: Eukaryota > Metazoa > Chordata > Aves > Passeriformes > Motacillidae > Motacilla > Motacilla alba. Next base: position 61,784,616 of record NC_052020.1, read on the forward strand.
GTTGCAATAATTCTGGTGGGATTGATCAAACACCCATAACAGGTTTTTTCTGGTTTTAAGAGGGACAGAATGAAAGCAGCAGTTTAAGGTGTCTTTAAGGTGTGTGGATGAACTGAGGGCTGCAGGGGAGAGTTACTGAGGTGTAAAACACAAAAACCCTCTGGGAAGGGATGAGAATGATGGGATTGCAGCAGGTGCAGGGTGCTAGAAAAGCCAGGGTGATAGAAAAGCCAGGTTTGGGAGTCCAGGGGTGTGCAGGGAGGCTGAGAATGTGCAGCAGCCCCGGGGGCTTTGGTGGGAGGCTGGGAATGGGTGAGGGAGGGAAGGGGCTGGTACCAGAGGTGTCTGTGGTGCTGGGGGGCAGCAGCCTCAGCCCTTCCCCACAGGCCTGGCCCTCCCAGCTGGAAGGGGCTCACCTGAAAGCCTTTTGGGGGTCTGTGAAGAAGGGAATGACAAATGACTGTCCCTGACTGAGCTGGCTGTCCCGCTGTGAAAACCACGTTCAGTGTGCTGTGGAAATGCAGACAGTTCCACAGGGGAGCCAAGGAGCACAGAGCAAAGGTGATCAGGGCCGGGTGCATCCTGGCCCTCAGGCAGCAGCAGCCTGTTCTCCTCGGGGATAGCCCTGGAATCCCTGTGAATGCCAGCAGCCTGCTGCATATTCCCAGCCCCTTCTGCACAGGAAACTTTTCCCCAGAGCAGTTGCCGTGCTCCAAGAGCTGCTCAGCCTGGCTCCTCCTGGCTGCCACCTTTGCAGAGCGTGCACATTCCTGGGCTGTGCCCTCAGCCCCTTCTCATCCCCTCCAGCCCTGGGCCCTGGCCCTCACTGCCTCCAGCAGGGAGTGCTGCTGCTGGCCAGATGTGTGCAGCTGTGCTCGCCCTGTGTGCAGGGGCTGCTATCCCGTGCCAGCAGGCATTTTAACACAAGCACACTGCTGGCAGCTGCTGCACTGAGCTCCAGCCACAGCAGCAGCAGCAGCTGCATCTGTGCAGCAAAGGGACTGCAGCAGCAGCCACAGAGAGCCCCTGGAATATCTGTGCACAGCCAACATTGCAATGTGTGTCTGGAACAGCAGCAGCCACAGAGAGCCCCTGGAATATCTGTGCACAGCCAACATTGCAATGTGTGTGTGGAACAGCAGGAGCCCCTGGAATATCTGTGCACAGCCAACATTGCAATGTGTGTCTGGAACAGCAGCAGCCCCTGGAATATCTGTGCACAGCCAACATTGCAATGTGTGTCTGGAACAGCAGCAGCCCCTGGAATATCTGTGCACAGCCAACATTGCAATGTGTGTCTGGAACAGCAGCAGCCACAGAGAGCCCCTGGAATATCTGTGCACAGCCAACATTGCAATGTGTGTCTGGAACAGCAGCAGCCACAGAGAGCCCCTGGAATATCTGTGCACAGCCAGCATTGGAATGTGTGTCTGGAACAGCAGCAGCCACAGAGAGCCCCTGGAATATCTGTGCACAGCCAGCATTGGAATGTGTGTCTGGAACAGCAGCAGCCACAGAGAGCCCCTGGAATATCTGTGCACAGCCAGCATTGGAATGTGTGTCTGGAACAGCAGCAGCCACAGAGAGCCCCTGGAATATCTGTGCACAGCCAACATTGCAATGTGTGTGTGGAACAGCAGCAGCCCCTGGAATATCTGTGCACAGCCAACATTGCAATAAATATCTATGTCAGGGACACAGGGTGGCACCAGGAGGGGAGGGAAAGCACCGAGGCCAGGCCAGGTCCCCCTGGGGAGAGGTGCCAGCTGCAGGGCAGGGTCCCCGCGCTGGGGACAGGTGGGGACAGGTGGGACAGAGCCGGGCTGGGGCACAGCCCTGAGGTGGATGGGAATTTGTTCTGCAGGGCCGGGCGGGGCTGTAGCTTTGTGCTAAATCTTAATGAGAACAAGGCCCCGATGAGCAGGGAAGCTGCTAATGAAGCCGGGAGCGCTAATTGGGTGTGGGGAGCGGCTCGATCCGAGCACGGCCTCGAAGCAGCCGGGACAGCTCCTCCGGCAGAGCCCGAGCCCCGCGCTAAGGTTTTAACACACGACACCTCCCTCGGGCTCGGAATCCCGACCTTGCGGCAGCCCTGCCGCTCGCTCCATTAACCCTTTAATCACACCCGGAGCCAGCGCGGGGACTCAGAGCCCGGCCAAGGAGAGACGGGCTCCGGCAGCATCCCTCATCCCATCCATCCCCACGGAGAAGGGGAGCACAGGGGATGCGGGGCTGTCCGCGGAGCTGGGTGGATCCCCAGAGCTCCCGGCCCGGGATGAGCCCTGGATGAGCCCTGGTAAGGCAGGATGCGCTGGGCTGGGGATGAATTACCGCGCAGAGATAACGAGCGCAGAGATAACGAGCGGCAGAGCCGGGAGAGAGGCGCAGGCACCTTTTCCTTCCCAAAATCCAGCAGAGCGCCGGGATGGCCCAAGGCTCCTTGCTACAGCCATGACCCTTAAAATACCTGCTGTAAAAAACAGACTGGAGTTCGCACGCGGTTTAATCCCATTGTCCTCCCTCCCCTCTAAGAATCGGGGTTTATTTGTTTGGAAAATGAGCTTTTTGCATATCGGCCTTATTTATTTTGAAGAATATGCCTGATTCCATCGCAAACGTGTTTATTGAGAAATTTCCCTGACTCCTTGGCAAATGTGTTTAATATCGAAAATTCATTTTCAATTATTAAATTGGGAGACTGTTAAAATATCAGTGGAATTCCGAGACAAATTGTATCAGGGAAAAATTAGGTTTCCTTAATTGTTAATATCCTTAGATGTAAATAACATTTCATTTTGGAGCAATTGCTTTATGAGTCTCTAAATCTTATTTAATTAATGAGAACACTTTGCATCAGTGACAAACTACACATTCAGCAGAATTAAAGATGCACATTCTATTAGGGGAGCATTAAGTGCAGCTTTATCAGGCATTTCATAAATAACAGCAATATTCTAATATGAAAAGCTCCCAGGGGGGCATCAGCTGTGACACGAGGGCATTTTTAAATCAGGGCATGCAGCTTCCTTAGGGTCTTACAAGACAGGTAGTGCCTACTTTTGCTTTTTAAAGCCAAAAAATGCTTTGTTTTCCTAAGCCCAGGTGGAACAGGATGAGCCCCAGGAGGCCTCTCCCGAGGAGGGCACAAGAAGTGGAACTGGAGTCGTGTTCCGGCCCTGCTCTTGTGTCCCTCCACTCCACCCGTGTCCCCAAGGCACGGAAACAGCAGAAGAGGCTAAAAAATGCAGCCTGGGAGGGCTGGGAGCAGCCAGGAGGAGCCTTTGTACAAAGGAGGGAAGGGATGGAGGAGAGTGAGGGATTTGCACAAAGCAAAGCAGGTCCCCAGGCAAGAGGGGCATCACAGGGAGCTCAGGAGCCTGATCAGCTTTAGTGACATTGCTTTGGACAGCCCAGGGTCCCAGCGTGGGGCAGCCCCAGAGACACGGAGGTGTGTCCCTGTCCCTCCAGGAATGTGTGTCCATCATGTCTCTCCAGGAATGTGTGTCCCTGTCCGTCCAGGAATGTGTGTCCATCTTCTCCAGCAAGGAATGTGTGTCCATCATGTCTCTCCAGGAATGTGTGTCCCTGTTCTCCATCAAGGAATGTGTGTCTATCACCTCCCTCCAGGAATGTGTGTCCATGTCCCTCCAGGAGTCTGGGTCCATGTCCCTCCAGGAATGTGTGTCCATCATGTCTCTCCAGGAATGTGTGTCCCTGTCTCTCCAGGAATGTGTGTCCATCACCTCCCTCCAGGAATGTGTGTCCATCATGTCTCTCCAGGAATGTGCGTCCATCTCCCTAAACATTTCCACTCACCTCAGAACCAGGGATGGAGTCAGCTGGCTGAGCAGGGAATGGAATCAGAGAGTTCCAGCCTGGTTTGGGTTGGGAGGGACCTCAAACCCCACCCAGAGCCACCCCTGCCATGGCAGGGACACCTCCCACTGTCTCAGGCTGCTCCAGCCCCAGTGTCCAGCCTGGCCTTGGGCACTCCAGGGATCCAGGTATTGCTGTTGGTCTTCAGGCAGTCAGGACGGTGAAGGGAAGGAGAGATCCTGACTCCATTTCAGAAGGCTGGTTTATTATATTATGATATATATTACATTAAAAAGACCACACTATAACTATACTACAAAGAACAGAGAGAGAGAATCATCAGAAGGCGAGACAGGAATAGAAAGGAATGAATAACAAAGTTCTGTGACTCCAGAGAGTCCGAGAGCTGCTGCCTCCTGGATTGGCCACCAAGCAGAAACATCCCACACTGACCAATGGAGGAAGCACCTGCTGCATCCCACAGCAGCAGATAACAAATTGTTCACACCTGAAGCTGAGGCCCTTCAGCTTCTCAGGAGAAGAAAATCCTGGCAAAGGGATTTTAACAAAATATCACAACCACAATCCAGGGGCAGCCACAGCTGCTCTGGGCACCTGTGCCAGGGCTGCCCACCCTGCCAGGAGGTGCCCCCTGACGCTGTTGGCCTCAGGCTGTGACTGCCAGCACAGCACGCGGGGTGTCCCCAGGACACCAAAGCCCACAAGCAGACAGCATTTTAGGACCTCCCTTCCCTGAGCATCTCAGGGTTACAAACCAGCCTTGGCAAGCGAGGAAGCTGCTTTCACAGGAGGGCTCGAGCTCCCTGGGATTTCCTGGGCACCGGTGCTGGCTGTGGCCACCAGCAGTCACAAATAGGTGATGGCCACATCTGAGACAGGCGCCACATTCAGTCCTGGGTGGTGGCGCAGGGAATGTGCACAGGTCAGTGGAATGTGCACAGGATTGACTCCAACCTCTCCCTGCCTGCCTGTGCCTTCCTCGCTCTGGCCACTGCAGAGGGAACCCTGAGCAAGCAAAGCATCCCAGCCCTGCCATCCCTGCTCCATAAGGCAGAGACAGCTGGATCCAGAAAAGCAGTTTATGTATTTTAATCAGTGCTGATCAGTCATAGCTGCTGCTTTTTATAAATGACATTAAAATAAGAGAATGTTTCAGCAATAATGTCATATTGTGACAAGCCATTGGTTTGACTGCTGCCTCGTAAAATAATGCATGAATAACAAAAAGCATATGAAATGAAACCTTGAAATGATGGGAAATAATGTTTCAAGTTCTCAAAGTGTTTAGAGGAGAATTTCAGAACTTAGAAATGCCTCACCTGGTTTTGGCTTAGTTGGACAAGGCTGTCAGGCACAGGATGATCCGGGTTGGACAAGGCTGTCAGGCGCAGGGTGGGTCCTTGGGGTTGTCCTGTGCAGGGCCAGGAGCTGGACTCAGGATCACTCAGAATCCCAGGATATCCTGCCTTGGAAGGGACCCACAAGGAACATGAGCCCAACCCCCAGTGCGTGGCCCACTGAGATCAAACCCAGCCTTGGTGTTAGCAGCACCAGCTCCCGGCAGCTGAGCTGACCCCATTCCGTGGTCCCCGTGGGTCACCCCAGCTCAGGAATTCTGTGATATTCAGGGTATTTGTGACTCCACAATCCCAGATCCTGGCACCCTCGGAGGGCTCCTGTGAAGGGGGGATGGAGATTTCCCCCAGCCCGCAGGTCAGGGGCACCGACCCCGCTGCAGAGCAGAGCCTGGCACTGCCCTGCCAGCGCCGGAGCTCATCGTGCCAAAGGAGGGAGCAGCAACCCAAAACAAACAGCAGAAATCCCCCTGGGAACTGCCCTGAGCCCCGGCTGTGCCTGGGGGACCCTCGGGCAGGGCCCAGTGCCAGCAGAGCCACCCTCCAGGCAGGGGGGGAGGAATCCAGGGGCTCACTGCACACCCCAGTGCCTGCAGGGCACGCCCAGATCCAGAGGGGCAGGGCATGAGCAGATCCAGATGTGCCAGGTGTGCCCATATCCAGATGTGCCGGGTGTGCCCAGATCCAGATGTGCAGGCCATTAATAGATCCAGATGTGCCAGGTGTGCACAGATCCAGATGTGCCAGGTGTGCACAGATCCAGATGTGCAGGCCGTGCACAGATCCGGATGTGCAGGCCGTGCACAGATCCGGATGTGCAGGGCGTGCACAGATCCAGATGTGCAGGGCGTGCACAGATCCAGATGTGCAGGGCGTGCACAGATCCAGATGTGCAGGGTGTGCACAGATCCAGATGGGCAGGCGTGCCCAGATCCAGATGGGCAGGTGTACACAGATCCAGATGGGCAGGACATGAACAGATCCAGATGTGCCAGGCGTGCACAGATCCAGATGTGCAGGACGTGCACGGATCCAGATGTGCCAGGCATGCACAGATCCAGATGTGCCGGGCGTGCCCAGATCCAGATGTGCAGCACACGCCCAGCCCTGCAGTTCCCTGGGGGGTTGGGAACTGGGATTCCCTGGCAGGGCTGGGCTGAATTCCCGGAGCAGCTGGGGCTGCCCTGTGTCCCTGGCAGTGCCCAGGCCGGGCTGGATCTCTGCAGGTGTGGGATCACCCAGGAGGGAGCCAGAGGCAGCAGTGGGGCTCCTCTGGCCTGTGGAGTGTCCAGGATGATGAAAACAAGGAGCAGAGTGACAGCCAATGGGAAATGAGAGGAGGGGGTGAGGAGAGGAGCTGGGTGATGCCATCAAGGGCAGCAGCCACACACGATGTGTCACTAATCCAGTCACAGCCACGTGGGACAGGGAGAGGCACCCCTGCTAATCCGGGAGTTTAACTGGGAGAGAGAGCCAAGCACAGAGCCGCAGGGCCAGGGAGGAGGCTGTGCTGCCAGAGCCCAGAGTGCCCCAGCCTGAGCTCCAGGGGCACTGCGGGGCATGCATGGCTCATCCCAGAGCTCCAGGAGCATTGTAGGGGATGGATGGCTCATCCCAGAGCTCCAGGGGCACTGCAGGGCATGCATGGCTCATCCCAGAGCTCTTGGAGGGCATGCATGGCTCATCCCAGAGCTCCAGGGGCACTGCGGGGCATGCATGGCTCATCCCAGAGCTCTTGGAGTGCATGCATGGCTCATCCCAGAGCTCAAGGGGCTCCTGATGCATCTGAGCATGTGACTGTGAACACTGGATCTTAATGAGTGTTAATTAGTGACTTGAGTGCCAAGATCCCTTCACCTGGCTGTCCCTTCCTGGCAGGAGCTGTGCAGAGCCACAGGGTCCCCCCTGAGCCTCCTTTGCTCCAGGCTGAGCCCCTTCCCAGCTCCCTGAGGAATTCTCCAGCCCCTCCCCAGCTCCCTCAGCCTCTCCTGTGGCTCCAGCGCCTTCCCAGCTCTGTTCCCTTCTGGAATTGTATTATTCTTCCTGCCCTTCCTGCCACGAGGGGCCAGGAGAGGTGGATATTCCCCCACCTGGCAGATTCCTGCTCAGCATTGGCTCAGCATGAGCTGCCCCACCGTTCTGGTGGATTTCCTTTACATTTTAATCAAGAGTAAAACCCTTCCAAAGGATTGATTCCAGCACTGGAGAGGCCCTGCAGAGTCTCAGCGCAAACACTTCCACACAGCAGTGATTTCCAACAAGCAGCTATTCCTTTTCAGTGCTCTTAATCCATTTAACTTCTGCTTTCATAGTGTCTTGCTCAATACACTGGAGGGTTTTATGTTGGAGTTAAAGCTTTTGAAAAGCCTCTGTGCATTACACAGGTCACTGGTGTTCTTCAGTTTTACAAACTTCCATCGTATCCGCAGCTTTTATATTATTTCCTTGCAGAAGGAAAGGTTAAAAACTGTGTAAACACTTCAGGACCTGGAGCTGAGTCGAGTGCTGGTTTGCTTTACAGTCCCCACACAGGCAGGGTGGAGGAGAGCAGCAATTCGGAATTCCAGGGTTTGTCATTCAGGAGTTACCATGACTTTATTTCCTCTCTGCCGTCGCTGTTTCTTTGGGCTCTGTCTGCCATCTTTCATCCCAGGCTGTTTCACAGAAATGGCCTCCTTAAAGGGCTCCTGGCCTCGGGAATTCTGGCAAGGACCCAGCAGATGGGCCGGGAGGGCCCCAAGCTCAGCAGGAACCCCGAGCCAGTGCTCAAGGTACAGAACCCCACAATCCTTGGCGTGGGAGAGACCCTGATGGCAGCTCAAATACCACCCCAGCCCGGCCAAGGCCGCTCTGACCGTGTCCCCAGGTGCCACAACCCCAGGGCTTTAACCCCCCAGGGATGGGACTCTGCCCTGGGCGGCTGTGCCAGGGCTGGACAGCCCTTTCCAAGAGGGAAATTTCCCAAATATCCAACCCAAACTTCCCCTGGCACAACACTGACCAAGGGATGGGGCAACCACAGCTGCTCTGGGCACCCTGTGCCGGGCCCTGCCCACCCTCCCAGCCAGCAATTCCTTCCCAAAATCCCAATTAAATGCACCCTCCTCCTGCTCAAAGGCATTCCCAGTCCTGTCTGAGCTGACAGGGCTCTCCCAGCCCTACCCTGAGCAGGCAGATGGGGGAACAGCTTGGAGCTTGCCACCATCCAAGGGAGCAGGGGGGTCCCGGCTGGCATCTGCAAGGAGCAGGAGGCAAATGATTTCCAGAAGGAGCAGTGATTTTGGAGTCAATGAGCCATTTAATCTGCAAAGCCCTCTGCTGTGGAGTTATCTCCGTGGGGAAAGGGAGCTGGGTCAGCCAAGCGCCTGCTGGAAGGTCAGGCAGAAGTCACTGATACAGACACACATTGCAATGTTGGCTGTGCACAGATATTCCAGGGGCTGCTGCTGTTCCAGACACACATTGCAATGCTGGCTGTGCACAGATATTCCAGGGGCTCTCTGTGGCTGCTGCTGCAGTCCCTTTGCTGCACAGATGCAGCTGCTGCTGCTGCTGTGGCTGGAGCTCAGTGCAGCAGCTGCCAGCAGTGTGCTTGTGTTAAAATGCCTGCTGGCACGGGATAGCAGCCCCTGCACACAGGGCGAGCACAGCTGCACACATCTGGCCAGCAGCAGCACTCCCTGCTGGAGGCAGTGAGGGCCAGGGCCCAGGGCTGGAGGGGATGAGAAGGGGCTGAGGGCACAGCCCAGGAATGTGCACGCTCTGCAAAGGTGGCAGCCAGGAGGAGCCAGGCTGAGCAGCTCTTGGAGCACGGCAGCTGCTCTGGGGAAAAGTTTCCTGTGCAGAAGGGGCTGGGAATATGCAGCAGGCTGCTGGCATTCACAGGGATTCCAGGGCTATCCCCGAGGAGAACAGGCTGCTGCTGCCTGAGGGCCAGGATGCACCTGGCCATTTCTAACCCTTTGCTTTATTTCTGTCTTCTACTGTCTTTTCATTAAACTTTTTAAATTTTACCAGGAACGTGATCCTCGTTTTTCACAAGGAGGGTTCGGACACTGCCTCCAGGGATGCCCAGGGTGGGATTGTTGGGGTGTCTCTGCAGGGACAGGGTCTGTACTGGATGATCCCTGAGGCTCCCTCTGAGGTCAGGAGACTCCATGGTTCCATGAAATGCTGGTGCTGTTAAAGGCATATTCTGGGTGTCACTCTTGTTTTCTAATGGCCTAAGAGCAAAACATTCCAAAGATTTTAGTGCTGTAAGGAAAAAGAAACCTCTGCTCAGAGTCCAGCCCTGGTAAGAAACTCCTGACACCTCGATGCTGTTCTGTCATCTCCTCCTGCTCATGGAAATTCCTTAATTCTTTGGATTGGCCTCATTCCCACGGGGTTCAGGCATGTCAGACTCCTGGTCTTCACCTCCTGCATGTGGGAGAACGTTTGTGGTGTGGTTTTCTTCCTATTTCATTTTCAATAAACGAAACCCCTCATTTACAGCGGTTCCTAAGCAACAAAGTACAGGGGGGAAAGCCAAACAAGCACCAGGGAATTTGTGTTTCCTTGCTGGAGCTTTTGAACGATGCTAAACCTGCTAAACCGTGGCTCTGGAGCCTCTGATGGGGTGAGGATGCTCACACTGAGGGCTGGTAATTCCTCTTTGCAACCTGCAGCTCCTCAGCGTTTGATTTACAACTTTTTGCCTTCCCTGGCCCTTCCTGAGCGCTGGGGAGGAGCTGGGGTTTGGCCTGGAGCAGTGGATCAATGGGAGTGACTGACATGTGGCTGGAGCAGGGAGACCTCCTGAGCTGTGCCAGAGCCCTGGGAGGGGACAGTGCCGCTGTCCCCGAGGTGACACAGCCACAGGACTGGCCCCAGCTGGGTCTCCTCACTTCCCACTTATGCAGGTTCAGCTCATGCATTTTACTCTTTTTTTTTTTTATTTTTATTTTATTTTTCAGTGCTGAATTTTCACGTTTTCATTTTCAGGGCTTTCATGGTTCCAGACAAAGCAGCTTTGCCCAAAAGTGTCACACTCCATTAGATTTTCCCCTCTTTTTTCTTTTTTTTTCAGTTGTTTTCCCCCCTGCTTTTCCCTCTGCCGTCTCTCTTTGCCATCAGGAGCTGGGATGGTGCCTGGAAGGATTCTCTGGATGAAAGCCGTGGTGTCGTGTCAGGGAGAGCTCTTTGTTTCCACCAGCCTGTCAGGCTGCTCTGAAATGTTTTATACCTTATTCCAGTTGTGTTTCTGCCTGGCAAATACTTCCTGAGCAGTGGAACTGTGCTACTGAACACGTGAATCGGATTTCTGGGTTTAAGTTCTTGTTGGTTTGTTTTCCTGTGGATGTTTTGTAGCTCATAAAGGGATGAGGAGAAGCACCAGGTGCTTCCCACCGGTCTCTCTTCCAGCCCTTGCTCATTTTGTGACAGATTTGGCTCTAAATTGTTCCATACCCAGAAGTATCAGTAGAGAACATTCTCTTTTTTTTTTCCTCTTTTTTTTTTTTTTTTTTCCTTATGGAGAATTTAATTACTAATTACCCCAGTTCCTCTGCTCTGGCTGCTTTATGGTGTGGGACATCATTGCCCAATAAAGCACCAGCTGTGGGGTTTTTCCTGAGCACAGAGTGCCCCAGCCAGGAGCTGCTCCTGGGTTTGTTTGGGCTTTACCAACACACAGAAAAACACTTGGACAGGCTGGAAACAAAATCCTCATTTTCTCTTCATTTCAGCACTTGCACACACAACAGAGCAGGAACAGAATCCCAGACTGGGTTGGGTGGGAAGGGACCTTAAATGCCACCCAGAGCCACCCCTGCCATGGCAGGGACACCTCCCACTGTCCCAGGGTGTCCCAGTGTCCAGCCTGGCCTTGGGCACTGCCAGGGATCCAGGGGCAGCCCCAGCTGCTCTGGCAATCCCAGCCCAGCCAGGAATTCCCAGTTCCCAATCTCCCATCCATCCCTGCCCTCTGGCACTGGCAGCCATTCCCTGGCTCCTGTCCCTGCAGGCCTTGTCCCCAGTCCCTCTGCAGCTCTCCTGGACCCCTTCAGGCCCTGCCAGGGGCTCTGAGCTCTGCCTGGAGCCTTCTCCTCTCCAGGGGAACATTCCCAGCTCTCCCAGCCTGGCTCCAGAGCAGCACACCTGCAGGGTAAGGAATCCCCAGGGATTTTTGGTGCCCTCACGAGCTGGAACACGTCCCATGAGCTCCATCAGGAGATGCCCCGAGCTGGGATGTGCCTGGCGCCGCAGCACTGGCTCAGAGCTGGAGCATTCCCAGCCTGGCACCTGCTGATGGATGCACAATTCAGCTGGGGACAATGACTGACTGAGTGAAAGGCAGAGAAGGGGAATCCCGCGGGCTCTGGGTCATTGCAGGGATCCCCTCGGGGATGGCGAGAGATGAGGGGTCCCTGTGAGCACACCACGGAAATGGGAGCTGATGTCAAGCAGCTGCCTGGAGGCAAAGCCTCCTCTCCTTGAGGGGCTGGAAAGGCCCTGCAGAGGCTCCAGTCCCTAATTAAACAGCAGGAAATCGTCTGTAATTATTTATTCCAAGGGAACCAGAGGAATGAAAGGGGGAGAGGGGCTTTTCCCAAGGACAGGGAGAGACAGGACAAGGGGGAACGGGATCAGGCTGGGAGAGGGCAGGGATGGATGGGAGATTGGGAATTGGGAATTCCTGGCTGGGCTGGAATTGCCAGAGCAGCTGGGGCTGGCCCTGGATCCCTGGCAGTGCCTAAGGCCAGGCTGGACACTGGGACACCCTGGGACAGTGGGAGGTGTCCCTGCCATGGCAGGGGTGGCACTGGGTGGGATAGGATGGGAGGGGATGGGATAATGGGATGGGATGGGATGGGATGGGATGGGATGGGATGGGATGGGATGGGATGGGATGGGATGGGATGGGATGGGATGGGATGGGATGGGATGGGATGGGATGGGATGGGATTTAAGGTCCCTCCCAGCCCAAGCCTGCCGTGGCTCCCCTGCCTGGGGATGCTGAGGGGCTGCCAAGGCCAGGCTGGCTCTGCAGTGCCTGGGCTGTGGGCTCTGAGCCCCCGGGGCCTGGCTGGGTGTGCAGGCCTGGATGGACACACAGGGGGACAGGCAGGGCTCTGTGGCAGCAGGAGCCTGCCCCTGTCCCTGGCTGAAAAGCCCTGGGATGCAGCTGCAGCTCCCCTGCAGGTGCAGGGTCTGGCCCTGGTCCCCTGCAGCCCCAGGAGTGCCTCGTTTCCAGTGGTGCCCTTCCCACGGGCTCTCTCCCCTTCCAGGGAATATTTTCCACAGCAAAGCTGCTTTCAGCAATGGCTGCACCTTCCCAAACTTTGCCTTTCAGTCTCAGAGCCGACACTACCACAACGCCCTCACTGCTGCAAACGATCGGATTTCTGGGAGCAGTTTCTCATTTTTATTGGAGACAATCTTAAAAAATTATTTCTCTCTCATTTATTTGCTTACAGGGTGCACATTAGGTAAAGGATTTTGCTGCAGACCCAATGTTTATTCTTTATTCCTAAGAATTCTGGCCACAGGTCTAAAAGGGGTAGAAGGAATATTACTTGATTCCCTTAGAATCATGGAATATTTTGGGTTGGAAAGGGCCTTTAAAGGCCACCTAGCCCAACCCCCTTGCCACGGGCAGAGATGGTTTTTATGAGATTCACACTGAATTGTGTTAGTGAGATAAGTTTTCCTTATTTTCCATTCCTGCCATTCTCTTGTCTGCTGCAAATGTGATCAGCGCTGATTTTCTGTTTTCCTCCAAGGCCCTGATTAAATCTCCCGGCAGCCTGGAGCTGCCCATCAATTCCTGCGGGGCCGGGGCTGCTCGACGGGCTCCCCGCTGGAGCCCAATCAGCGAGGCAGCGTTAATTGTTTAAAGACCGGCTATTGATTGGCTATTTTTCCACTTTCTTAGTTAAGAAACTGCGAGGTATTGACTGCAATCTCGAGTAGATTATGTCAGCGCCGTTTCCCCTGTCAGCAGAAGGTGTGACCCCCTTCCATCAGCGAGCTTGGTGCATTATTTGTGCTCAGGGAGCTCCCCCAGCTCATGGAAGTGGCAGCTGCTCCTTTATTCAGGATCATTATTTAGCTCTATTTTTACCCTTTCCATTACTTGAATCAATTTTTCTCAGACCGGCAACAAACTATATTTTCTAGACAATCCTTTCCCCATCCTTTTTAAAATACTGATGGATGGTCACTTTTCTTCCCATCTTTCTGGTTTCCCTGCCATTCCGTGTTCCCAGTTATTTCCTAGCAGCTCAAAAGCCCTTTATTTCCCTCGGAAAAGAAAGCACCTCCCAGTAAGTGGGACAAGAAAAGCAGTCGTAGCAGTTACTGGTACTGCCACAGAGCACCCCTCTGCCTCCCAATGCCGAGGAGAAATCCAGAGCAATCCTGTTTTTGGGCTGGCTGATAATTGCACTCTTTCTGGCTGCATATTAATGAACAGCCTTTTCAACATCCCCGATGAATTTTCATCAACAAGCACAAGGGGTTGTGTCTGCTGGCAGAGGTTTTTGGGTATCTCAGAGCTCCTCAGAATTCCTGCATTGTTACCTTTAATTTTATATTTTCCTTTCCTGATTGTGCAGGGTGCAGGCCTGGTGTCTTGGTGCAGAGGCTCTTTGGGGCACAAAAGCTCTTTTTAAGCAGCTTCTTGATTATTATTCCAGGCTTCACCCCTGGCTGTGCCCCAGGCCAGGCTGGACATGGGGCTGGAGCACTGGCACAGGGGCAGGTGGGCACAGGGGCACTGGGTGGGCTTTCCAACCCCACCCAAACCAAGTTGGGGTGGAGCAAAATCCCCTTTTCCTGCCTGACTGGAGCCCCCTCAAAGCAACCCTCCCTGAGCCAGGGCAGCCCTCCCAGCCCCAGCTGCCATCCCAGCCCTTCCCTTGGCTGCTCTCTGCCCCTGCTCCAGCAGGATCCACCTGGGCTGGAGGTTCTCCCCATCCCCACCTGCCAAAGCCTGGTGGTGTCCCTGCCAGGCCTCTTCCAGTGCCAGGATCCTGATTCTTGGGTCCTGAAAATATCCAAGGAGAGAGATTTGCCGCTGGGTTTCAGCTGGGCAGCCTGCTGTCACTGCTGTGCCTGTTCCTCCAGCCCTGCTTGGCCTGTGTGGGGTGGTGGGGGTCTGGACAGTCCCACAGCCCTGAATTCATCCCTGAATTCCTGGGGAGTTCCCACATCCCTGAATTCATCCCTGAATTTATGGGGTGTTCCCACAGCCCTGAATTCATCCCTGAATTTATGGGGTGTTCCCACAGCCCTGAATTCATCCCTGTATTTATGGGGTGTTCCCACATCCCTTTATTCATCCCTGAATTTCTGGAGCGTTCCCACATCCCTGAATTCCTGGGGAGTTCCCACATCCCTGAATTCTTGGACAGTCCCACATCCCTGAATTCCTGGGGAGTTCCCACACCTTGGCTGACTCCTCTCCTCTCTCCTCCTCTGAGGTTGTTCTGCTCCTCTTGCTCTGGTGACAGCTGCTCTGGGAGACCCCAAAGCTGTCCCCTCGAACATCAGCCACTCCAGATCCAGGGAACGACATTCCCACCCCAAAGCGAGGTGTGCCAGTGTGGGAATGCCATCCTTAGGGCTCCCTGGCAGTGCCTGGGTGGGGAACACGGGCTGAGGCTGCTGAACGTCCCGGAGGGGCTCCAGCAGGACACGTTTGTGCCCATTCCTGCCCGTTCCTTGTGCCATTCCTGGCTCCATCAGCAGGACCTGGGAAGCTCACGGGGAACAGGGAGAACCTGGACAGCTTCACCCATGGGGTCGATCCAGGAACAGGAACGGGGAGGGGTCTCGTTTCTGAGCTACTTTCTCAGGTGTTGAGGGGTTTTTGCTGAGGTTGGCTCTATCTTCCCGAGCCGTGGCATTTTCTGGGAGGAGGAACATTCCTGCTTTGCTGTCTCATTCTGCTGACCTTCATCTCCTGGGGCACTCCCGGCAGGGGAGCAGGGAGGGGACAGCTCTGGGGAAAGGCTGGTGGCTCCCACGCTGGGTTCATGGGGATCCTCAGGGACAGCACAGGCTCCTGCTGGAGCTCAGGAGCCCAGGGAGCCACAGCCGAGCTCTGGTGCCCCACGGGGCCGGCCTGGCTCACAGCTGGGCTTGTGCCACCAGGGCCGCTGTGTCCCCGTTGATCTGCTCCTGCGGTGTCCCCAGCCCCAGGGCAGGTGTGGTACCTGAGTAACTGCTGCCCAGAGACTTCAGAAGGTGACAATGCTTCTCCTGGAATGTCCAGCGGAAGGTGTCCCTGCCCATGGTGGGGGGTGGAATGGTATGGTCTTCCAACCCAAGCCATTCCAGCACTCCGGGATTCCTGTTCCACTCTTGGTGACCCATTGTCACTCCTGGGGATGTGAAGTGCATTGCCAGCAGCTGGGGCTGCCCCTGGATCCCTGGCAGTGCCCCAGGCCAGGCTGGACACTGGGGCTGGAGCAGCCTGGGACAGTGGGAGGTGTCCCTGCCATGGCAGGGGTGGCACTGGGGGGGATTTGAGGTCCCTTTTAACCTGTGTGAGTCTCTCTGCTTTTAATCCACCCGTGGCAGGAGCAGGGAGGAGGTTCAGGAGGTTCCCATTCCCACCCGTGCCAGGATGGGGAGAGGAGGTTCAGGAGGTTCCCATTCCCACCCATGCCAGGATGGGGAGAGGAGGTTCAGGAGGTTCCCATTCCCACCCGTGCCCCTTTCCCAGCCCCATCCTCACTCCCTCCGCCCGTTCACACTCTGCTGCGGAGCAGAGGCAGCCCAGGATGGATCTGTTCGGGTTCCTGCTGGGAGTGGGAACAGGACAGGGGCCGGAGCTCTCTCCCGTGCCCATCCCGGCTCTCTCCCGTTCCCATCCCGGCTCTCTCCCGTTCCCATCCCAGCTCTCTCCCGTGCTCATCCCGGCTCTCTCCTGTTCTCACCCCGGCTCTCTCCCGTGCCCATCCCGGCTCTCCTGTGCCCATCCCGGCTCCCTCCCATTCCCATCCCAGCTCTCCCGTTCCCATCCCGGCTCTCTCCCGTGCCCATCCCGGCTCTCCCATTCCCATCCCGTCTCTCTCCCATTCCCATCCCGTCTCTCTCCCATTCCCATCCTGCCTCTCCCATTCCCATCCTGCCTCTCCCATTCCCATCCCGTCTCTCTCCCATTCCCATCCCGGCTCTCTCCCATTCCCATCCTGCCTCTCCCATTCCCATCCTGCCTCTCCCGTTCCCATCCCGGCTCTCTCCCGTTCCCATCCCGGCTCTCTCCCGTTCCCATCCCGGCTCTCTCCCATTCTCATCCTGGCTCTCTCCCATGCCCATCCCGACTCTTTCCCATTCCCATCCCGGCTCTCTCCCGTTCCCATCCCGATTCTTTCCTGTTCCCATCCCGATTCTTTCCTGTTCCCATCCCGGCTCTCTCCCGTGCCCATCCCGGCTCTCTCCTGCCCTCTGCCCCGGGCTGCTGCGGGAATTAGGCAGAGCAGGATGTCAATATTCCTTTTTTCCACTCCAGCGCTCCTCAGTGGCCTTTGATGAGTGGATGAACATCACAAACCAATTAAGAACAAGCGATCTCATCTGGCTGTTTGCTGGCTGAGATGGAGAATTAAAGTCATTTTAGATCCAGGCTGGACGTTCCGGGTTTCCAGAGCAGGCAGTTCTCAGAAATATTTGATTTTTCTTTCTAGGTGCACACGCAGTAGTGCCGGGAGCTGCCTGGAGAGGCAGGGGAGGTGGAACCAGGCTGTGCCCCCCAGCTGAGCCAGCCAGCACTTCCAGGGCCATCCATGGATGGGACGCAGCAGGTTATTTCACCTCTCTCTGAAGGTTTTCTCCCAAACGTGCCTTTTCCGTGACTGTTTCCTTATCTGAGCCTGAATCCCTGAAAAGATCCAGGACAGGCTGCAGCAAAGCCAAATAACGACACTCGTGGTGCAGCTCAGCCACAGGTGAGCAATAACTCTCCACTTCCATGAATTCAAAGTGCTTCTCAACCAGACAACAATCTTAATTTTTTTGTTTTGACTGGTTAAACATTTTCCAAGCATCAAAAATTTCAGTTTGTGCCTTAAACTACAGCTGAAAGTTTGGAATGCAATTCCAAACCCGAGGGCCTGGGAAGAAAGGGTGGACTCTGATCCCGGGGATGGTTTCCAAGCTAAAGGATTCTGTGAGGTTAAATAGTTGTGAGGTTTGTGATCACCTGTGCTCCTGATCACCTTCTGGCACAGGATCATAGACTGGGACAAAAAAAAAAAGCTTTTAAAATTAACCAGAAATTAAGTAAATGAGGCAGCCCTGTACTCTTTTTAAAGCTGCCTCTGAAGGAAGAGGAATGCAATGTTTGTAATTGAGGATGTGCCGGAGCCTCTCCCTGGGTAATTTTGGGATGTTGTGGTGTACAGCAGAAATTCGTGTTAGTGCTGATGATAATGGACCTGCAGAGCAGTAAATGGATTTCTGGGCTATTTTCCACCTGAAAGGATGACCCTTACAATTCAACACCCTGAACACCAAGATTGTTATTGGAAAAGAGGGATAAGGAGCTGCTTCTGGCACACAGCAGAAAATAGATGATCTAGAGGAGGCTTTGCAGGGGACAGCTTCAGCCTGGCTGCCTGTGGAGCTGGGGCAGGACTGGGACACCCAGGAGGTCCCTCTGGTCAGGGTGCGATGGGTGGAGGAGGGATGGGAGCCCTGCCCTGAGCTCTGGGGTTCAGGCAGGGAAGCTGGGGTGGGAATGGCACAAGGAGCAGAGGCAGAAGTGTGGAATGCATGGAAGCTGGGTGGGTTTGTGTTTCCTCAGCTCTTCTGGCACCTCTGTGCTTTGTATGGACCAAGCCCTCAGGGCTCCCTGGGTGCCAGAGCCTGTCCAGGGCAGGGAACAGAGCTGGGGAGGGGCTGGAGAATTCCCGAGGGAGCTGGGAAGGGGCTCAGCCTGGAGCAAAGGAGGCTCAGGGGGCCCTTGTGGCTCTGCACAGCTCCTGCCAGGAGGGCACAGCCGGGGGAGTCGGGCTCTGCTCCAGGGAACAGGGACAGGAGCAGAGGGAATGGCCTCAGGCTGGGCCAGGGCAGCTCAGGGTGGGCCCAGCAGGAATTTCCCCATGGAAAGGGGGCTCAGGCCTTGGCAATGCCAAGGGAGGGTTGAGTGCCCATCCCTGGGGAGATTTACAGCCCTGGGCATGTGGCACTTGGGGACATGGGGCAGCGGTGGGGCAGAGCTGAATTTTTGAGGGCTGTTCCATCCTGAACTGTTCTGTGATTCCTGATTCCCTAAAGCCCTGCTAGCACTCCAGAGCTGCTGCTGCAGCCTCACAAGTCTGTGGTAAAAACCTGTGTACCGACAGGGCAAAGCCCCTCCTGGCACTCGCAGGTGGCACTCAGAGGTGACAGCTGTGGCTGCTGTGGCTGCAGAAGGTGTCCAGGCCATCCCAGGACACACATTCCGTGTCTCTGCAGTGACTCTCAGTCCCAGCACACACATTCCGTGTCTCTGCAGTGACTCTCAGTCCCAGCACACACATTCCCTGTCTCTGCAGTGACTCTCAGTCCCAGCACACACATTCCCTGTCCCTGCAGTGACTCCCAGTCCCAGCACACACATTCCCTGCCTGTGCAGTGACTCTCAGTCCCAGCACACACATTCCCTGTCTCTGCAGTGACTCTCAGTCCCAGCACACACATTCCCTATCTCTGCAGTGACTCTCAGTCCCAGCACACACATTCCCTGTCTCTGCAGTGACTCTCAGTCCCAGCACACACATTCCCTGTCCCTGCAGTGACTCCCAGTCCCAGCACACACATTCCCTGCCTGTGCAGTGACTCTCAGTCCCAGCACACACATTCCCTGCCTTGCAGTGACTCTCAGTCCCAGCATACACATTCCGTGTCTGTGCAGTGACTCTCAGTCCCAGCACACACATTCCCTGTCCCTGCAGTGACTCTCAGTCCCAGCACACACATTCCCTGCCTTGCAGTGACTCTCAGTCCCAGCACACACATTCCCTGCCTTTCTGACTCAGTCCCAGATCTGAGGAGCTGCTCCTTCCCTGCAGAGATGAGCAGAGCCCAGCAGGCTCGGGGCTGTTCCAGGGAATGCTGTGGGGGCTGTGTGCTCCTGCGGCACCCACCCCCAGCAGATGTGCTCCACCACCTCTGCATTTATAGAAATCTCTTCTCCTGCTGTCCCCCATCCCCTGCCCCTTCACACTCCCTCATGAAGGAGCTGCAGGGAAAGCGAGGAGAGGATGTTTTATTCCACGAGCTCCTCGCTGCAGCAGCTCATCATGTACATTAAATAAATATTAAATGACAATAATTACTTAGCTCTGACTCAGTATATCAAACATAAAATACTCATCTGCACAGAAGCACCTCAGTGCTCTTTCTCTGCCTAATTGATTCATTTGCTAAATCCATTAGGGAGAACTTGAGAGGACACTTGGATTGCAGAAGGAAGGAGAATGCCACAGGGAGGGGGAAGGTGTGAGATTTCACCTCCAATGAAAATTTAAAGCTCAGTCCAGGCGGCCAAACCTGACAGTTATTCATGTCAAAACTTGCATAATAAAATAATGGAATTGGGCAATAGGAACTCCCAAGGTTTGCCCTTCTGCTGTTTCAGGCTGGAAATCAAAGCACCCTGGCAGAGCTACTTGGTTTGGAGCTAAAAATGCACGTTTGGGATGCTCTGTAGTGTCAGCTGTCACCTCCTGGTGGGACTTTCTCTCTGCCCTCATGTTTTCCTCTGGAGACCCAGGGAGGGGCAGGGTCAGCAGGAACCCACTGCAGCAGGCATTGGATTTTCATCCCAGTAGGATTTTCATCCCAGAGCATTTTCATCCCAGTTGGATTTTCATCCCAGGGCATTTTCATCCCAAAGGATTTTCATCTCAGTTGGATTTTCACCCCAGCTGGATTAATTCCAGAGCATTTTCATCCCAATTGCATTTTTATCCCAGAGCATTTTCCTCCCAGAGGATTTTCCTCCCAGAGTTCCTCCTGTGCTTTCCTGTTTACATGTTTTAAGAATTGTTTAGTGTATCTCCTCCTTGATTTGTTTTGGTTTTTTGTTTTGTTTTGTTTGTTTGTTTGTTTGTTTTCTGAGTATGTGTATTTTTTGGTTGTGGTTTTAGTCTATTTTTGTTATTTTTAGTTTTTTCGTCTTGGTTTACACTTTCTTCAGACAGTGGTGGCTGACAGTTGGTATATCTGTAGTAGGTATCTCTATTATATGTTCATTGGATGTTATCTTACTTAAGTAGGCCTTTTAACATAAGTATATTTATATTAGTTATTTAACCATGTCTAAGCTTAGTGAACACCAGAAATAAACACGATATCTTTATAACAGTTACTTAAACACTATATAAAATTAATTTTAATGTTTGCAAAGAGCCAATATTATAATATGCATCTATAACACACATATTACACAAATATCAGCCTGACAGAGCTTTCCAGGACCTCCCTTGTTCAGGTGAGATGGGCATGCCCACGGGCTGTGTCCCTGTGTCCTGTGGATGCTGACAGTTTAGCCAGAGGGAGAAACAGGTAACTGTCCTGGGGAAGTTGTGAGACAGCTCAGAGGAAGAATTAAAACACTTCTTATCCTAATCTCTGCACTGGGCGTTTGTGAACATGTGGAACACTTGTCCATGATGTTTATGGAAAGGTATTTGCATGAAGGTGTTGTTCCTGATTAATCCTGTGGATTCTGTGAACCAGTGGCCGAGGGGTGTGTTTAAGGACCAGTCAGGTTCTGGGTGATCAACCCTGTCCATAAATATCTGTAGTTTCCAATGAGACTCTCTTCATGCCCTCTGAGAAGCACTGGACCCTGTGTCGTCATTTCCTTGCCATTCCTAACTCAACTCAGTGTCCTTCCTCCTCCTCCTCCTGCTGCTGCTGCTGCCAGAGCCCCCCTGAGTGCCTGGGGAGCAGGGCTAGGGCCAGCAGGGTGTTGGGTATTGGATTTGCGGGGTGCCCAGATGGCAGGAATGCTGAATCTGACTCCATGCTCTCAGAAGGCTAATTTATTATTTTATGATACCGTATTATATTAAAGAATGCTATACTAAACTGTACTAAAGAATACAGAAAGGACACAGACAGAAGGGTAAAAGATAATAATGAAACTCGTGACTCTCTCCAGAGCCTGACACAGCTTGGCCCTGACTGGCCAAAGAGTCAAAATAATTCACATGACACCAATGGAACAATCACCTGTGGGTGAACAATCTCCAACCACATTCCAGACAAGCACAACACAGGAGAAGCAAATGAGACAATAATTGTTTTCCTTTTCTCTGAGGCTTCTCAGCTTCCCAGGAGAAAATCCTGGGCAAAGGGATTTTTCAGAGGATGTGACAGTGACCCTGGGGCCGTGGCAGGGGGCACAGCCGTGGGCATTGGGATGTCCTGGGGATGTGCACTGGCAGCGAGGCTGTGCTGGGAATGGGACAAACCCTGCAGCAGGACAGGGCAGCTCGGACCCTGGGGCCCTCAGAGAGGGGATTGTGCTCCTGAAGCTTGCTGTGGGTTGTGTCACTGGTGCTGCTGGGTTGTAGGAGCAACGGGGGTAGGATGGTTGGGGTGGATGGGGATGGGAGATCTCTGAAGCCAGGTCGTGGAACTTGGGGTTCATTGCAAAGGGCCTGGGTGCAGGGGCCCTGCTGGAGCTGCCAACCTCAGCTCAGAGCAGCCCCAAGGAGGGAGAGAGGGGTAAAGAGAGTGGCAAAGAGGGAATGACAGAGCAAAAGAGAGGATCTGAGGGCGAGGTTCCTGTTACAATACAATAAATCTTCTTCTGGTCATGGAACTTGGGGTTTGTTGCAAAGGGCCTGGGTGCAGGGACCCTGCTGGAGCTGCCGGCAGCAGGAGCAGCCCCAAAGAGGGAGAGGGGTAAAGAGAGAGAAGGCAAGAGCGAGGTACAGAGGATGAGAAAGCAAGGACGAGTAAAAAGAGAGCGAAGTTCCCGTTACAATACCATAAATCTTCTTCTGTGCTGAATATTCTAATGCTCACTAACCAATCTAATACAAGATACAAATCCTACAGCATTTACATACAGCCTATAGGAATCATTACATTACCACACTGTGTTACATTTTAAACCCTAAAAACTGCTCTTTGGGCCCCTTCTGCCAAGCTGGCAGGGTCTGCTCTGACCCTGGGACCTGTCTGCAGGCAGAGGGTGTTGTTTCATTAAAGGGGATTACCTTCAGCCAGCCATGGCATTGTTTTCCTGTTGTTCAGGAACTGAGGTATCTCAAAGCTTGCTTTCATTTCAATCTCGCCTATAGTTTCCATATTCTCAAAATCTTTTGCCAGGCAATCATATTTATCAGGTTCTCCAGTTTCATCTTCCCCAGCACCGGGTGAGCACAAGTCCCCTCCAGACGTTTTACACACCAAGGCCAGCTTGGGCAGGCCTGGGAGCCACCATCAGTGGGAGGTGTCCCTGCCCATGGCAGGGGTGGAATGAGATGAGCTCTGAGGTCCTTCCAGCCCAAACCACTCGGGATTGAGGGTTTTATGGTTAATTGTTGGCTTCAAATGGCAGCAGCTCCATTTACACTCAGGCTAAAGGGCTGTGGTTAAAACCTGCAGGAACAAGGGATGAGAGAGGATGTCTATTTTTGAAGTGGAGAGTGCAGAGACAATAATTTGACTCACTAAAAACCAGAAAGTGAGATTTCAATAAAGATTTGGGTTTTTAAGCATGTTTTGGTCCAAAGGGAAGGCAGCAGTGCCTCTGGTGCCTCCTGACACTACCACAGGAGAAACCCCCCTGTTCCTGTGTGACCTGGAGTTACTGCAGGGATCTTCCCTTCCCTTCCCTTCCCTTCCCTTCCCTTCCCTTCCCTTCCCTTCCCTTCCCTTCCCTTCCCTTCCCTTCCCTTCCCTTCCCTTCCCTTCCCTTCCCTTCCCTTCCCTTCCCTTCCCTTCCCTTCCCTTCCCTTCCCTTCCCTTCCCTTCCCTTCCCTTCCCTTCCCTTCCCTTCCCTTCCCTTCCCTTCCGCCTGAATCAGCCTCATCTTTAATGCAATGGACTTCAGGCTTGCTTTTTTATTATTCTTTATTGCATTAATGAAGTTTTAAAGCCTTGCTTGCAAGGTTTTATTCCCAATTAAGCCGAGGGCTCCACAGTTCTGTTTTCCTATTTCAGTTTTACAACTGCTTTTGCGTCCTGAGATAGAAACAGGAAAGGAATCATGTTCTGTCCGTGAAGATCATCAGATTTGGGAATTCTTTGCTTTACAGTGTTGAATTACAAGGGTACATGTGGCACCAGCCCTGGGAGCACCCTCTGGACTCAGCTGCAGGTCCTGCTGCTGCGGGGCTGTCCTGGGGCAGCCCTGCAGGCGAGGTCTCACCTGAGCAGGCAGAGGGGCAGAACCCCCCTTGAACAGACCCCAGGCTTTAATTAACCTAATTAACCCAGCCCCTCATGGACGAAACCACACCAGAAATGTGTTAAAGGCAGAGAAGAGGAACAGTGGGGTTACAGAATTCCTGTGACTGCTGTGGCAGAGCAGAACCTGGACGTGTCCATGCGGAGGGTGAGGGCTGGAAGAGCAGGCTGGGATTGCAGCCCTGTTCCCTTCCAGCTGGAATTTCAGCCCTGCTTGTTCCCAGCTGGAATTTCAGCCCTGTTCCCTTCCAGCTGGAATTTCAGCCCTGCTTGTTCCCAGCTGGAATTGCAGCCCTAATTGCTCCCAGCTGGAATTGCAGCCCTGTTCCCTTCCAGCTGGAATTTCAGCCCTGCTTGTTCCCAGCTGGAATTGCAGCCCTGTTTGTTCCCAGCTGGAATTGCAGCCCTGTTCCCTTCCAGCTGGAATTTCAGCCCTGGTTGTTCCCAGCTGGAATTGCAGCCCTGATTGCTCCCAGCTGGAATTGCAGCCCTGATTGCTCCCAGCTGGAATTTCAGCTCTGTTCCCTTCCAGCTGGAATTGCAGCCATGTTTCCCCTGGTTGTTCCCAGCTGGAATTTCAGCTCTGTTCCCTTCCAGCTGGAATTTCATCCCTGGTTGTTCCCTTCCAGCTGGAATTTCATCCCTGGTTGTTCCCAGCTGGAATTGCAGCCACTCCAGCCGCAGAGCAGAGCCATCCCCTCTCATCTCCCCGCGCTGACCTCGGGGCAGCCCGTGCCGCAGAGATAATTACTGGGCACCAATTAGGGCTGGTGGCAATTGCAGCAGTAACTCACAGGCAGCGAGGCATTGAAGAACAGCTGGGCTGCCCACAGCTCCGCTCTGGGCCCTTCCTGCCTCTGTTCAGCTCCTGGTTCACAGCGGCCAGGGCGGGGATGTGATGGGAGCTGCCAGGGGCTGGCAGCGCTCCCAGCTCCAGATCCTTTGGGATTGGGGCTGCTCTGCCCCTGGATGAGCTGCTGGAGTGGGGTGACAGGGAACAAGGGGCAGGGAGGGAGAGAGGGAGCTGCCCTGCTGAGATCTGGGCTAATGCTGCTTGTGAAAACCACGTTCAGTCTGCTGTGGAAATGCAGAAAGTTCCACAAGGGAGCCAAGGAGCACAGAGCAAAGGTGATCAGGGCCGGGTGCATCCTGGCCCTCAGGCAGCAGCAGCCTGTTCTCCTCGGGGATAGCCACAGAGAGCCCCTGGAATATCTGTGCATAGCCAACATTGCAATGTGTGTCTGGAACAGCAGCAGCCACAGAGAGCCCCTGGAATATCTGTGCACAGCCAGCATTGCAATGTGTGTCTGGAACAGCAGCAGCCCCTGGAATATCTGTGCACAGCCAACATTGCAATGTGTGTCTGGAACAGCAGCAGCCCCTGGAATATCTGTGCACAGCCAATATTGCAATGTGTGTCTGGAACAGCAGCAGCCCCTGGAATATCTGTGCACAGCCAACATTGCAATGTGTGTCTGGAACAGCAGCAGCCCCTGGAATATCTGTGCACAGCCAACATTGCAATGTGTGTCTGTATCAGTGACTTCTGCCTGACCTTCCAGCAGGCGCTTGGCTGACCCAGCTCCCTTTCCCCACGGAGATAACTCCACAGCAGAGGGCTTTGCAGATTAAATGGCTCATTGACTCCAAAATCACTGCTCCTCCTGGAAATCATTTGCCTCCTGCTCCTTGCAGATGCCAGCCAGGACCCCCCTGCTCCCTTGCAAGCTCCAAGCTGTTCCTCGCATAGAGAACCTGTTGGAATATCTGTGAAAAGCCAGGATTATGTTATGGATCTGTAACACTCCTGGAGCTCCCCTGCCCTGGCCTCATCTCCTGCTGGGCTCAGTGCCTTTCCTGGTGCAGGTGTGTCCAGAACAGCTGGCAGCTCCCAGCTGGCATTGCCAGTGCTCACACATCCTGGGTGCTCCTGTTCCTGCTCCATGGCTGAGGACCCCGGGTCAGGGAAAAAGAGATTCTGACATTTGGAATACAGGGCAGCTCACTCAGGAGCACAGGGATGCTGGGAGGTCAGACACAGAGAAGATTACAATCACAGAAAGGTTTGGGTGGGACGGACTTTAAATCCTGTCCAGTGCCACCCCTGCCATGGCAGGGACACCTCCCACTGTCCCAGGCTGCTCCAGCCTGGCCCTGGGCACTGCCAGGCATGGGGCAGTGTCTGCAGACAGGACAAGAACCCAACAGGAGAGACCCACAAGTCTTTCCTAATGCAGAAAAGAGCAGTGTCTGCCTTTGGTGCTCCTCCACAGTAAAAACAGAGCACTGAGAAATCCCTGCGCAAGGAATTCTGCAGTTGGAAACATTCCCTGTCCCCTTTGCAGGTATCCCAGCCCCTGGAGCAAGTGGCACCAGTGGCTCTGAACTCCCCCCTGGATTCACCAGAAATCAAAGGGCTGGGAACTGAGTGAGAAGCCAGGAGCAAAGGAAGAGCCTCGAAACCAGGATGGAATTTGTGAAACAATAACCACAGGAGCACAATTCTGCTTTCCCTGAGTGCGCAGCACTTCTCCAACTCTGCCTGGATGGGGAAGGTGCATAATCTGCTTTTTGAGGAGGCTGCATCCCCACTCCTTGTTTCAGTGCCAGCTGCCTGCTCTGCCTCTGCCACTCGGGTGTCACCCACGGTGACATTCTGTGTGCAGCCCCTCACTGATGCACAGAGCCACACTTTCCTTTCTAAGCCTCCTTTTAAAAACAGCAGCTGCTGAGCAGGTGCCATAATCCCAGACAATGGGAAACTGCAATCTCAAATGAGAAACAGTGAAGTCTCTGGTGCCCCTGCCTTGCTCCTCATCCTTCCTCTGTGTTCCCCCACGCCTCAAAATCAAGAAATCTAAATTTTCCTTGCTGCTCTCCACTCCATTGGTTTCCTCTGTCTCGCTGAGGCTCCAGGTCTGTGTTGCCATCAATGGCACCTCTTTAGAGAGGCAGCTCTCCTTCCCCAGAACCCCAGAGTAACCCATCCAAGCTGTGTCGGCTTTGGAGAGGGGGTCAGGAGGCAGCCTTGCAGCCTGGAGGAATTCCAGAGCAGGAAAAGGCAAAGCTGCAGGGAAAAGGGAACTGCTGTGAGCTCCTCCTGTGTGCTCACAGTGCCAGGGGCACCCTGGGCAGCTGCAGTGGCTGTCCCCTGTGTGCTCACAGTGCCAGGGTCACCCTGGGCAGCAGCAGTGGCTGCTGGCTGTCCCCAGGCCAGGCTGGAGCCTCACCCAGCCCGTTTGGGAGAGCCACTGCAGTTATTGATCCCAGCCCTCTGCAGCTCCTGTATTTAACAGCTTCCCAAGCTCTGGTGGCTGCCAGGGACAGCCCTGATGGATGGCCCAGCTCTGCAGCACTGCTAACGAGGCTGCCCAGAGCCTGGCTAATGAGATCTGGGGACAGGCACTTCCCCTTGATACCAAGGACAGGGACATTCCCTTTGATCCCAGGGACAGGGACATTCCCTTTGATCCCATGGACAGGGACATTCCCCTTGAACCAGGGACAGGGACATTCCCTTTGATCCCAGGGACAGGGACATTCCCCTTGATACCAAGGACAGGAACATTCCCCCTGATCCAGGGACAGGGACATTCCCCTTTATCCCATGGACAGGGACGTTCCCCTTGAACCAGGGACAGGGACATTCCCCCTGATCCAGGGACAGGGACATTCCCTTTGATCTTGGGGACAGGGACATTCCCCTTGATCTTGGGGACAGGAACATTACCCTTGGTTCCAAGGAACAGGGATACTCCCACTGAACCAAGGACACAGGACATTCCCCTTTATTCCAGGGCCATTCCCCTCTGTCCCATGGAATAAGGGCCACCCCACAATGCCCTGGCCCTGCCTCAGGTGAAGGACAGGAGAGTTTAGCCCAGCTCTGTCTGTGGCTGCACCCACGGTGCTGTTCACCATTCCCTGTCCTTCCTGGAAATGCCACTCCCTGTCCCTCCTGGAAAAGCCATGTCCTGTCCCTCCTGGAAATGCCATGTCCTGTCCCTCCTGGAAATGCCATTCCCTGTCCTTCCTGGAAAAGCCACTCCCTGTCCCTCCTGGGAAAGCCACTTCCATGCCCCATCCCAGCCTCTCCCCCCAAACTCCACCAAGAAAAGCCTCCCCAGGGTCCTGCTGTGACACCACCAGGGCCATGGACCCCTCGGTCTCTTCAGCTTGAGTTGCTCCCTGTGGATCTGAAATCTCTACACAGAAGAAAAGTGGTTTTCTGTGGTTTTCTTTTTCTTTTTTTTTTTTTTTTAGGCCTCCAAAACTCCCACAGCCTCTAAATCAAACAGCAAACTCTCTCAGCAAAGGTTTGCAGAACTTCTCTGGCCCATATAAACCAGCAGGTTTGATTTCCCACAGCCCAAATCACAGCTCTGCCACTCACTGCACAATTCCCTCTGCTCTGCCTTCAGCTTTGTCTCGGAGAAATATGGGATGTGAGCAAAATAGGGCACTATTAACATCAAACAGCTCTTTGAGGGAGCCCAGGGATTCGGGTTTGTCAGCAAAAACCCTGACAGCAAATCCAGAGCTGTCAGAATCACGTGCTGCTCCGTGACTATTCCACATTAATTCACCTACTGGATTTATTATGGCAAGATAATTAAAGGAAATTATCATGACAAGATAATTAAGGGGAAAAGTATTGCGTGTACTATCAGAGAAGCCTCAGGACACACTTTTGCTAATTTATATCTTGATCTGTGTTCTAGCCTACATTATCTGTCAGATACTGCAGTCCACACAAGAGTTCTTTGGGAATGATGGAGTTAAGGAAAACTCCCTGCTCCCACACAAAGCATACCTCCCGTAAATAAAGGAACATTACCAGCCACCCCTGCAGCACTGATGGATTATTTATAGCTGCTTTAACAAGCCACTGGATAAATATCTCTAAGTGGCTCTTTCTAAGTGGGAGATACCACATCAAATGGGCATTGAAGGCTTTGGGGGGTTTTGTGGAGGATTTCAAAGGACAGAACGTTCTGAAGCTCAGAAATTTGCTGCCAAACCTCGGATTTTCATTTTGCTCCTGCTCTGAGGTGCTCAGTGCAGCAGCAGGGGTTCCAGGGAGGCTGCTGAGATCCTGATCCAGAGGGACACAGCAAACTCCACCAGAGCCAGCTCTGCTCCTGGGTCAGTCACCACCTTGCCCTTCTCCTTTTCCTGATCTGCACAGAGATCCACCCACCCACCCCTCTGCAGCACACACGGGCTGGATTAAACCCCAAACTCCCGGAGACACCGAGGTGCCGTTTCAGATGATCCAGGGAATGTGCTGAGCCACCTGGGCTACACTAAACCACCCCGACATTCGGGCTTAGAATCACCAAATCCCAGAAGGGTTTGGGTTAAAGGGACATCAAATCCCACCCAGTGCCACCCCTGCCATGGCAGGGACACCTCCCACTGTCCCAGGGTGTCCCAGTGTCCAGCCTGGCCTTGGGCACTGCCAGGGATCCAGGGGCAGCCCCAGCTGCTCTGGCAATCCCAGCCCAGCCAGGAATTCCCAATTCCCAATCCGTCCTTGCCCTCTGGCACTAAAGGCCGTGCCCCCTTGTCCTGCCCCTCCACACCCTTGCAAAACTTGAAAGGGAATGTGCACCGACACTCCTCAGTGCTGGGTCTGGGATCCCTTTGGCATCCGCAGCTGCTCCTGCCCAGCAGGGCTGGGTGCTCAGGGGCTTGTTCGTTTCTGGGAGGGTCAGAGCTCCCTGCTCCCTGAGCCCCGCTGCTCTGCATGAGGCAGAGCAGGAGCCAGCAGCCAGCAGCCAGCAGCCCTGGGAAATCCAGAGAGGAAAATGAGAGGGGTCGGGTGCTCTGTGGCATGGCAGGGCAGCTGGGAGAGCCCCAGGCGTGTACAAACAGCACTTGCTGTCCCTTCCCAGCCCCTGTGAACTCACTGCACAGCTGGCAGCTCACCTGGCAGGGCTGGGAGCTCACCTGGCAGGGCTGGGAGGAGCCCTCAGCCCCACATCCAGCAGCGTTTGGAACACAAACCCTGCGAGGAAGCCCTGAGGGAGCTGGGGGTGCTCAGCCTGGAGCAAAGGAGACTCAGGGCTGCCCTCAGCACTCTCCCAGCTCCTGAAAGGTGCCTGTGCTCAGCTGGGCTGGGCTCTGTCTCCAGGCACTGACACAGCCAGAGCACACAGCCTCGAGCTGCACCAAGGGAAATACAGGTTGGATAGCAGGAAAAGGTTTTCACAGGAAGGGTGATAAAGCTCTGGAATGTTCTGCCCGGGGAGGTGGTGCAGTCACCATCCCTGGGGGTGTTTAACAAAGCCTGGATGTGGCACTGGGGGCCAGGGTTGAGTTGAGCTGTTGGGGCTGGGTTGGACTCGATGATCCTGAATGTCTCTTCCAACCCAGAGACTCTGTGAATTCTGTGGATTTAGAGCTTCCCCAGTTCAGTACAATCCTGCAGCCTGAAATCTGTTTCCAGGAGGGGAGATCCCCTCTACCAGCCAGTGCTCGACTGCTGCAGCAGGTCCTGAGCAGCGTGTGCACCTGGTGGCAGCGTGGGGCTGGCTCTGTGTCACAGCCCACACACCTGACAGTCACACACAGCGAGAGGCTGCGGTCCGCATGGCCCTGGCTCAGATCTCATATCAATCCCACCTATGGAAAGCAGCCCACATGTCATTTTTATAAAGCAATTAAACCAGGATTCCCATTTATTAAACTGGATTAAAAAGCATTTTTACAAGCTCTAATTTTTACAAGCTAATGGGCCTTAAGCACCTTTAATTACAGCCTGGGCAGCATCGATTTCCCTGCTCCAGACTCTCCAAGTCAGCTGAGCTCCTCTGAGCAGCACCAGCGCCTTTCCCCATCCTGCTGGTGCTCCCCAGAGCTGCACCGATGCAGGATGGACACCCCCAGCTGCACCAATGCAGGGGAACACCCCCAGCTGCACCAATGCAGGGGAACACCCCCAGCTGCACCAATGCAGGATGAGCACCCCAGAGCTGCACCAATGCAGGGGGAACATCCCAGAGCTGCACCAATGCAGGATGAACACCCCAGAGCTGCACCAATGCATGGGAACACCCCAGAGCTGCACCAATGCAGGGGGAACACCCCACAGCTGCACCAGTGCAGGGTGAACATCCCAGAGCTGCACCAATGCAGGGTGAACATCCCAGAGCTGCACCAATGCAGGATGGACACCCCAGAGCTGCACCAATGCAGGGGGAACACCCCACAGCTGCACCAGTGCAGGGTGAACATCCCAGAGCTGCACCAATGCAGGGTGAACATCCCAGAGCTGCACCAATGCAGGATGGACACCCCAGAGCTGCACCAATGCAGGGGGAACACCCCAGAGCTGCACCAATGCAGGGGGGACATCCCAGAGCTGCACCAATGCAGGATGGACACCCCAGAGCTGCACCAATGCAGGATGGACACCCCCAGCTGCACCAATGCAGGATGGACACCCCAGAGCTGCACCAATGCAGGATGAGCACCCCAGAGCTTCACCAATGCAGGATGAGAACCCCAGAGCTGCACCAATGCAGGATGAACAGCCCCCAGCTGCACCAATGCAGGATGGACACCCCCAGCTGCACCAATGCAGGATGAGCACCCCAGAGCTGCATCAATGCAGGGGGAACATCCTAGAGCTGCACCAATGCAGGATGGACACCCAGCTGCACCATTGCAGGGGGAGCACCCCAAGCCCCCCAGGCAGAGCCCGGTGCCCGCGTGGGGCAGTTCCACCCTCTGCTGCCAGGAGCAGAGCAGGTGGCACCTCGGGCAGGCTGGGCTGGGGCAGGGGATGCAGATCTCCTGCTCCACAGGCTGGGCTGATGCACGCAGCCTGCAAGTCAGGATGTG
>NC_052020.1:61817057-61860162 GCF_015832195.1 Motacilla alba alba
GTCCCTGCAGGCCTTGTCCCCAGTCCCTCTGCAGCTCTCCTGGAGCCCCTTCAGGCCCTGCCAGGGGCTCTGAGCTCTGCCTGGAGCCTTCTCCTCTCCAGGGGAACATTCCCAGCTCTCCCAGCCTGGCCCCAGCCCTGGGGCAGCTCCGTGGCTCCTCTGGGCTCTCTCCAGCAGCTCCAGCTCCTCCCTGTGCTGTGTCCCAGGGCTGGGCCAGCTCTGCAGATGAGGTCTCACCTGGGCAGAAGTGAGGGCAGGGTCCCCTCCTGCTGCTCACGCTGGGCTCAGCCCAGGCCTCAGGGTTCATTTTCCAGGTCCAGCTCTCACCTCCAGCACCCCCAGGTCCTTCTCAGCGAAGGAGCTGCTCCTCCTCGATGGCTTCCCAGGGAGACATCCCCTCCCCGCCAGGGTGGCTCTGCCTGTCCTGTCCTGGTTTCCCCGGCACAGGGGTGAGCTGGGCTGGCTGCAGTGGGGACAGGAGGGGACATTCCTTGGAATGCCATCCATCCTCTCCTTCCCTGGCTCTGCAGCGCTCTCCCAGTGAGGAACGGCGCCTTTTAACGAGCCAGTTAACGGTAACTTATGAGTTCAGCTCCATCCTGGTGGAAAACTCTTCACATTCCACCGGAGCCTTCTGCTCATTTACTTTGATGCTTAATGAAGGACATTTCAGACGGGAGCCTTGTTTTCTTGTTTTATTAAGAAGCATTAAAAATATTGCTCATAAAATATATATGGGGGGTTGAACTTTTGCTGCGGGGGATGGATAAATACTCGGCATTAATAAAAGCCAAGGAGAAATAACCCGGCAGCTCCCGGCATGCCGACTCCTCTGGGGGAGCCACAAAGGCTCTGATCGCTCTCGGTGCTTCGGGATCCCTCCCCGAGTGGGGATGGCCAGGGCGGGCACTGCCCGTGCCAGCAATTAGCGCTGGGTGTTAATGAGGGAGGGCTGAGCTGATCCACCCCCTGAGCTGGGCATGGAACAGGTCAGAGCTCCTGGAATTGCCGTGGGAGAGCCACTACAGCAGCCCTTCAATCCTCTGCCTTCGCAGGGAGCAGCCTTGGAATGGAGACACAATTCCTGTGGGCTGGGAAACCCAGCCGGGGCTGGGAGGGGCTGGGAGGGACCCCAGAGCTCATCCCACTGCACCCTGCTGCAGGAGAGACACCTTCTGTGGGATCCTGCTTCAGGGGGATTCTCCTTCTGTGGGATCTACCTTTCTTGGGATCCACCTTCCATGGGATCCTCCTTCAGTGGGATCCACCTTCCATGGGATCCTCCTCCCATGGGATCCTCCTGTCTTGGGATCCTCCTTCAGTGGGATCCACCTTCCGTGGGATCCTCCTTCTGTGGGATCTTCCTTCCATGGGATCCACCTCCCATGGGATCCGTGATCTATATCCTATGGGATCCAACTTTCATGGGATCCTCCCTCAGTGGGGATCCTCCTTCTGTGGGATCCTCCTTCCATGGAATTAAGCTTCGATGGGATCCTCCTCCCATGGGATCCACCTTTCTCTGGATCCACCTCCCATGGGATCCACTTCCCGTGGGATTCAAGATCCTTCTGCCACTGGATCCTTCTCCCACTGGATCCTTCTCCCTCTGGATCCGCCTCCCACCATTTCTTTGTGAAAGAATTGGTCTGTTGTTGTGTTGGGGCCACTCAGGGCTCCCTGCTCCTCCTCTCCCACTGCCCTGGCACCTTGGCCTTGTTTGATCTGCTCCTTCACCCCCTGGGTGTGGGCTAGAAATTATTTTATTATTTTTATTATTTTTACTATTTTATTATTTTATATATGCAGATATTTTAAAATGGGTATGCAAAAAATGCATAGTAGAATAGAATGGAATAGAATAGAATGGAATTGAACAGAATGGAATAGACTAGAATAGAATTACATGTGTATCTTTTTTTTGTGGACATGCACCCACAGAAAAAGCTCTGCTGCTCCAAATGAGCTGCACAAGTGCCTGGCACTGGGGAGGAGCCGAGTTAATGACCAGGTGAGCTCTGGGTTTGGTAAACACCTCACACACCAAACACAGCACTGAATTAAGGAGGGGGAAACCACAGCCAGCAGCTCCCTCATCCTGATGACTCCGAGCTCTGCAGAATGCCCAGACTGCTGCTTCCTTCAGCACCAAAACTGATATCAGTCAATTATTTCAAGGCTGTCAGCAGCCATCAACACCCCTTAGAGCCATTCCAGCATTGCAGTTTATAAACTGTGGAGTAAATAAATCAAACAATATGAGAAACTTCCAAATGTGCTGTTTCTGAGGGGTTTTTCACACTTTGTGAGCCATTTGTCTGCTCTGCTCAGAGTTTTTTCACAGCCGATTTCCATCTGTTTCCCGTGGAATTGATACTATTCCTCAGCATTTCCTGGGCCCGTGCACGGTGCTGCAATTAAATTCCAGCCTCAATCACACCTGATGCAGCCCGAAACAAAGGGAAATAAACCCTCTGCTCTGCTTTTCCTCGCCATCCTGCCTGTCTCTGTGAGCTTCCTGTACTTCCTCAGCGGTGTTTGGCCCCGTGTGAGATATTCCCTGGTTTCAGCAGTGCAAACTCACCCTGGGTTTTGGGTGGGGAAGAAGCAATAATGGAGTGGGAAGGAAAAACGTCTGTGAGCAGCAGCCACAAGAGCCGGGGAATGACTTTGTATTCAAAATCTTCTGCAGAAAAGATTGGATTTTTCTGTGATTCCCTGAGGGGTAGCAGATTCCTGAGAATTCCTCTCCTCTGGTTGCCCCTGGTCTAAGCCCCCAAAGCTTTCTGCTGCACTGACATGTTCTGGGTGTGCTTAGCCAGGAGTCACCCAGCAAGATGCCTTCAAGCAGAACACTTGCCTTTAGAGCAAATTTACTTTTAAATCACTTGCCTAAGAGAAGAACTTTCATTTTGCCATAAACATTCCAGAATTTTTTGGGCTGAAAGGACCTCAAAGCCCACCCAGTGCCACCCCTGGGTTTAGCTATTCACCAAAGCCAGGTTTATTCACCAAAGCCTGGTTTAGTTATTTACAAAAGCCAGGTTTAGTCAGTTGGATTCAGTTAGTTAGCTGGATTTCCTTCAGCCATTCCAGGTGGATCTGTGGATCCTCTGGGCTGGATTTGCCTCTTCCCAGGCAGGGCTGTCCCAGAGGGTGCCTGGCTGGTGTCTGTGCTCAGGTTCTCCAGGAAAAGGCTGTTGTTTATTATGTTTAGCCCAGAATGGGTGAATAAACAGATTTTCTTGCATAAAGTACTTTTTTTTGGGAGGGAGGGATCTTCAGAACAACCTCAGAAACGACGGAAAGCCAGTCCCAGTTACTGCTCCTTGTGTCAGCTCTGCTCTGATTCATGGTGCCATTTGCAGGGTAAAAGGCACCACTGCCTTCGACTGGCTGATCCTGGTGGGAGCTAATAGCATTTGCTTGTGTTTCTCCAGCAGAATTGTATTCAATAAGATTTTCAGCCTAATTAAAGCATTTCAGGATTTTGGCTTCCTGTCACCCAGAGATAAGTCTGAAGTGGAAAATGAGGTAACAGCCATAGAAACATGGCATATATTTGTAGAGTTTTTATACCTTCTGTATTGTTTTACTTTCAATCCTATTTTCTTTTATGTCACTTTAAAGGAGGGAAAATGCAAGCAGCAGTTACTGGGAATGGTGACCCTGATATATTTAATAAAATATTAAACTGCAAGCAGTGAATGCGCTCCCCGTGGCACGGAGAAGAGCCAGGCCATGGTCATTGCGATGCCATAAAACCCAATCACGCCCAGAGAACAGCACACCTCAAATATTCCTGTCATTTATTGCAGTTATAAAGTTAATATCCAGCAAGCAGACCTCGGGGAACACGGGCTGTACCTGAACACAGGGGTGCATGGGCAGGCAAAGAGGGATTTCCAGCCCAGGAAAGGCAGGAGTGAGGATGCAGGGTGGGATTTACTCTTTGCTTCCCAGAAAGAAATCCTTCAGTGTGAGCCTGTGGAGGGAATGCCTCAGTCAAACAATAATATCTTTAATTTTATATGCAAATCTGTAATTAGACATTGGAAGAGACAGGCTGCCCCTTTCAGCACCTGTTTTACAAATATTTCCCCAGTGGCAGAGCTCATTTTCTGTCCCTGCTCCTTCCCCCTCCATCTCCCAGCCCTCTGCCCATCCCTGCTTCCAGTGCTGTGTCAGGCAGAGAATGTGAATATTCTGTCATTTAAGGTCCCTCCCATCCCAAACATTCAGATGAGGGCTTCCTTTGGCTGGGATCAATTCCTTGAAAACATTCCCCAGCATTCTCAGCTGAAATAATTTCTCCGTGATATTTTCCTGCCTTCCCTGGATCCGGTCTCTGAGCCACCTATGGTACCAGGGCAGGCACAGAGATCCCAGGAGCACGGGGGGTGGGAGACGTGTGGCAGGAGGGCAGCCAGCAGTGCCCAGGGCTGGAGGCAGCTCCAGAGGGACATTCCCTGGGGGAAAAGGCCAGGGAGGTGAGAATGCCTCAGGGACAGGTGGGATCCAGCTGGAAAAATGTCAAGATTAAAAAAATTAAAATAATCTTCACTGATTTATAAATAAATAATCATAATATAATGAAAATAGAAAACAAATTAATAGTATTAAAATTAAATCATTTATAGATTAATTTAATTGAATAAAATTTTAATAAATTTATGTATCGCTACTCTGAATAAGTAAAAGAGTTGAGCCA
Source organism: Motacilla alba alba (assembly GCF_015832195.1). Classification (NCBI taxonomy): domain Eukaryota; kingdom Metazoa; phylum Chordata; class Aves; order Passeriformes; family Motacillidae; genus Motacilla; species Motacilla alba. The sequence goes on from NC_052020.1 coordinate 61,821,769, forward strand.
GACCATAGTAATTTGCAATACAGATGCCCTAAAAGGTGAATAAAAGATAGAAGTGAGCTGCCCCTCCCTGCAGCTGCTGAGGACACCCTTGTTACCGCTGGTCATTTCCCACTCCCTTAACTCCGGATCCTTCTCTCCCCTCTGCTCCCATGAGAATGAATTCTGCAACATGCAGGGATGGCTGTGCAGATGACCCTGAGCAGAATCCCAATCTGCTCACCCTGCCAGGACACATCTCCGGAGTGTGAGAGCTTCCTGCCTCCACCTCACACCCAGACCCTGCTTTTGGCCCTTCTGAGGCAGCGCCGCTTTTCTGTTTAATTTATTCATGGAGCGCCATCTCCTCCTGCCCTGCAGCGCCACTCCTGCTTTCCATCACACCAGGGTGCACCTCTGAAAGCACTGAGCTCTGAGGGCTGGGCACTGAATGATCCATTCCCTTCCCTGGGCACAGAATGATCCCATTCCCTGGGCACAGAATGATCCATTCCCTTCCCTGGGCACAGAATGATCCCATTCCCTGGGCACAGAATGATCCATTCCCTTCCCTGGGCACAGAATGATCCATTCCCTTCCCTGGGCACAGAATGATCCATTCCCTGGGCACAGAATGATCCCATTCCCTGGGCACAGAATGATCCATTCCCTGGGCACAGAATGATCCCATTCCCTGGGCACAGAATGATCCATTCCCTGGGCACAGAATGATCCCATTCCCTGGGCACAGAATGATCCATTCCCTGGGCACAGAATGATCCCATTCCCTGGGCACAGAATGATCCATTCCCTGGGCACAGAATGATCCCATTCCATGGGCACAGAATGATCCCATTCCCTGGGCACAGAATGATCCATTCCCTGGGCACAGAATGATCCATTCCTTTCCCTGGGCACAGAATGATCCATTCCCTGGGCACAGAATGATCCATTCCTTTCCCTGGAATGGGAATGATCCATTCTTTCCCTGGGCACAGAATGATCCATTCCCTGGGCACAGAATGACCCATTCCCTTCTCTAATCCCAAAATGATCCCATTCCCTTCCCTGGGCACAGAATGATCCCATTCCCTTCTCTGTGCACAAAATCATCTCATTCCCTGGTCCCAAAATGATCCCATTCCTTTCTCTAATCCCAAAAGGATTCCATTCCCTTCCCTGGTCCCCAAATGCTCCCGTTCCCTCCTGCTGATGGGTCCCAGGGCAGGATGAGCAGCTTTCACTGCCCCAGCTTGGCTGGGAGCTGCAAGGGGCTGGGTGAGCCCTCCCATGGGAACATCCTCACCCCAGGGCCCTCTGCATCCTCACAGCCCTGCCCCTCAGCATCCCACACATCCCCTCAGCACCCCCCCTAGCCCTCAGCACCCATCCCTGCCCCTCAGCACCCATCCCTGCCCCTCAGCACCCATCCCTACCCTTCAGCACCCATCCCTGCCCCTCAGCACCCATCCCCACCCCTCAGCACCCATCTCCAACCCTTCAGCACCCATCCCTGCCCCTCAGCACCCATCCCCACCCCTCAGCACCCATCCACAACCCCTCAGCACCCATCCCCTACCCCTCAGCACCCATCCCTGCCCCTCAGCACCCATCCCTGCCCCTCAGCATCCATCCCCAACCCCTCAGCACCCATCCCCACCCCTCAGCACCCATCCCTACCCCTCAGCACCCATCCCCTACCCCTCAGCACCCATCCCCAACCCCTCAGCACCCATCCCTGCCCCTCAGCATCTACCCCAGCCCCCTCCCAGCGCTCTGGGAGCGCTGGGCACTCTGTCTGCCATCAGTGGGTGTGCTGTGCTCTAGGAAATGTTTGTCTGCGCTTGTGCCATCCCAGGAGGTGTCACGGCCAGCCCGGGCAGTCAGAGGTGCAGAGGGGCAGTGCTGAGTGTCCAGTGCAGGTGACTGCAGCGACCAGTGCCCCCACGTCCCCCCAGGTGCCACCAGCCACAGGAACAAGTCGCTTCCCTGCTGTATATCTCCTGGAAAAAGCACACCTGAAAGCAAATATCAGCCTTGGGCTGTGCCACAGGGGCTGGGGACCCTCAAAGCCCAGCTGGAGGCAGTGACCCAGAGACCCACAGGGATTAATTCAATAAACACAGCACGGCTAAACCATCTTGTCTTGGAATAAAGGACATTATGCAGTTACTGCAACTCTGCACTGAAATCTGAGGGGTTCTTTTCCCTAAGTACCTTCAGTTTTAATAAGCTCTTGGGAATGAACGCAATGAGCATTTTATTAATGCAGTTCAGCTACTCAAACTCCATTTTACTCTGTGAAGGATTGTGGTGACAAAGAGCAGCTCGGGGTCCTTACTGTCACTTGGAAGCTCAGAACCGGATGAGCAGGAAATATTTTGGAGCAGTTCGTGCATTGAAGGTTCCTTGGAGGCACAGGGACCCAATACTTGAAATGATGGAAAACCTGACAGGGAGACTTGAAAAGCTCCTTTGTTGCTCTGACTTTACTCCTGGTTTCCCTAAACAGGTGGAAATTACCCGGAATCAATAATGAGAGTTGCAAGGTCAGGAAAAGAGCAGCTCCGAGTTGACTCCTCATTTCAGGGCCGATTTGCCTGGCGTCCCAGCCATCCGTTCCCGGGGCCTGAGCAGCTCTGACAGCTCATTAATTATAGAGGAGATTGGACAGTGGGCAGCAGCGGTGGCACCAGAGGATTCATCTCTGCTGTCAGCTGCCTAATGTGCATCCGCTCTCTCGGCACGCAGAAGAACACTTCCAGTAAATCTTTGTCCGTCTCCCATCTCCAGGAAGGAAATCAGACATGACATTAACAATTGCTTCTGTATTCTCTGGGAAACGCTCTCCTAAACGCCAGACACGGGAATATATTAACAGCTCACGGATTTCTCGTCAGCACGGGGTTCAGGCTCCGTGGAAATGCAGAGATCACTGCCCAGGAACTGTGGAAATGCAGAGATCACTGCCCAGGAACTACACAGTGCATGGAAATGCAGAGATCAGTGCCCAGGAACTGCACCCATGGAAATGCAGAGATCACTGCCCAGGAACTGCACGGTGCATGGAAATGCAGAGATCATTGCCCGGGAACTGCACCCATGGAAATGCAGAGATCACTGCCCAGGAACTGCACAGTGCATGGAAATGCAGAGATCACTGCCCAGGAACTGCACCCATGGAAATGCAGAGATCAGTGCCCAGGAACTGTGGAAATGCAGAGATCACTGCCCAGGAACTACACAGTGCATGGAAATGCAGAGATCAGTGCCCAGGAACTGCACCCATGGAAATGCAGAGATCACTGCCCAGGAACTGCACGGTGCATGGAAATGCAGAGATCAGTGCCCAGGAACTGCACAGTGCATGGAAATGCAGAGATCAGTGCCCAGGAACTGCACCCATGGAAATGCAGAGATCAGTGCCCAGGAACTGTGGAAATGCAGAGATCATTGCCCAGGAACTGCACAGTGCATGGAAATGCAGAGATCATTGCCCAGGAACTGCACCCATGGAAATGTAGAGATCAGTGCCCAGGAACTGTGGAAATGCAGAGATCAGTGCCCAGGAACTGCACCCATGGAAATGCAGAGATCAGTGCCCAGGAGCTGCGTGGTGCACGGGGGCATCCAGGCTCCCATGAGGATGAAGAGGGAGCAGAGGGGCTCCTGTGTGGTATTTTCGGGGTCCCCCGTGGCAGGAAGGAAATGCTGAATCTGACTCCATGTTCTTAGAAGGCTAATTTATTTTTTTATTATATATATTATATTAAATCATGCTATACTAAACTATACTAAAGAATAGAGAAAGGATATAGACAGAATATAAGACAGAAGAATATATAGACAGAATATAAGACAGAAGGCTTAACAAGATACTAATTAAAAACTCGTGACTCTCCAGAGCCCCAACACAGCTGGACTGTGATTGGTCATTAAGTCAAAACAATTCACATGTTGGATAAACAATCTCCAACCACATTCCAAAGCAGCAAAACACAGGAGAAGCAAATGAGATAATATTGTTTCCTTTTTTCTCTGAGGCTTCCCATCTTCCCAGGAGAAGAATCCTGTGCAGGGGGATTTTTCAGAAAGTATGACAGTGACACTCCTGGAGCTGCTGGGGCAGCCAGGGCTGGGGCAGGGTGAGTTCCTTGTGTCCATCAATTCTGCAGGAGCTGCGTGTCCTGGGCAGGGCTCAGCAGCAGCCAGGATTGATGGAGCTATCAAAGCTGGGTATTGACGTGTGCCTGAGCCTTTAACTGCCTGCAGCTCCCCAGCCAAACCCAGCAGGGCTCTGCAGCCTCTGCAGAGCCTGTGGGGTATTTCACAGGCACTGCCATGCCCACGCCAGCCTTCAGCTCCTCACCCCTGTGGTTTGCCCCTGATGGAGGCACGAGGTGCTGAGCCCTCCCTGAGCACGGAGGGCACACAGAGCTCCAAGAAGCAGCTCCGGCTTTCCAAGAAAGGAGGCTCTGATCCTTGTCTGACTCCGGGAACTGCTGGTAAAATCCTGAGAAGTTTCTCACTCTCTTCTGAAGCTTTAGCAAAAATAAATGAGAATATTGAGAATTCAGCTCATCTGCCAGAGGGCTGTGTGCAGTGCTGAGCTGAGAACAAGCACTGCTAAAGCTCCACCAAGTGAGAGTTAAAAATAAAGGCACCAGGTGCTTCCAAAGGTGTGTGTTCCCTCTTCCAAAGGTGTGTGTCCCCACTTCCAAAGGTGGTTTCCTTCTTCCAAAGGTGTGTGTTCCCTCTTCCAAAGGTGTGTTCCCTATTCCAAAGGTGTGTCCCTCTTCCAAAGGTGTGTGTTAATTTATTGTAATTTAATTTAATTTAATTTAACCCCACCCTGGGCATCCCTGGCAGCGCTGCCCAAAGGCTCCTGGAGCTCTGGCAGCTCCGGGGCTCTGCCCATTCCCTGGGCAGCCTGGGCAGTGCTCAGCACCTTTTTGGGAAGAACCTTTCCCTGATCTCCAGCCTGACCCTTCCTGGCACAGCTTCACAGCAAAGAAAAGGGAAAAGTCTGTCTTGACCCAGTTTCCAACTTTGAGCAACAGAAGCAAGGTGACTTTGACAGAGGATCCTCCAACCTACTCCATGAAAGGCAAACAAACAAATCCAGGTTGGAAAGCAAGCTAAACAAACCCATATTACAGATGGTTTGGGGGTAGCAGGATGAAGGTTGTTTTCTTGCTTGTGTATTAAAACAGTGAGGAGTAATGCACAACTCTGGTAAGATAGCCATTCCTGGAACTTTTTAAATCAAATGTGATTTTTGTTAAAGAAGTTGTCGCTTTGAAGCAGAACCTCCTTCAGAGAAGCCCTCCAGTCATAACTACATGGAAATGACTCACAAAATACATAACTCATGATCAAAATGGTCCAAAAAAACCCTTTAATTCCTGAGTTTGGTGGTCCCAGAGGCACAGTGGCCACTCTAGGATGAGCCAAACCAGCTGAAAACGCCAGATCCTCACACGACACCACCACAACTTCAACATTCCACAGGGAAAAGCAGAACCTGGGGAAGCCAAGCAATGCTGCTCCTGCCAGCTGCCAACGTGCCAGGCTGGTGAGACCCTGGGGAAGGCAGCAGGAGCTGAGCTGGGGCTGTGCAGGGAGCTCCTCCTGCCACTCCTGCTGGGCTCCCTTTCAATCCCATTCCATCCCATCCCATCCCATCCCATCCCATCCCATCCCATCCCATCCCATCCCATCCCATCCCATCCCATCCCATCCCATCCCAAACTGCCCCCAGGCACCAGCATTGCTCCCAAAAGGGGTTTGGGCAGGACATGGCTGGAGGAGCTGTGTTGGAAAACGGGATGTGCCCTGTCCCCATGGAAATCTGGGGACTTTTCCTGGTTATTGTAAAATCTCTCTCCGAGCCACTCCAAATTCTGATAACATCCCCAAAATGCCAGATCAGTTTCATTTATATTTATCAGCAATGCTTTTAAGGACTCTGATAACAACTTGGCAATACAAAATAAACCAATATTTGATCTGCCTGACAATGTATTGGAAATCTTAAGTTGATCTTAATTCATCCCTGTTATAAAATCCAGCATTTGTTACTGCTCCGAATTGCTCTATGGAAATATCAGGTTCAGTTTCTATGACAACAAGAGCCATAAATGCCAAAATTCTTCCTGTTCCCTTTCTGTTTTCAGCTTGACAATGAGCCTTTTTTTTCATTCTTTTAGATTAACCTTTCCCTTTCCCCTGGAAATGAATAATCCAGACAGATCCTGCTTTCCCTGCTGTGTGCACAATGTCCAGTTGTTACAGAGAATTGTCTGGAGAATTGGAAAAAACTCATTCCCTTTTCCCCAGGGAACATTCATGTCCTGGAAATGGAAGGAGGGTGGCAAAAGAAAGCACAAGGATGACCCTAGGGCAGCAGGGCTCCTCCAGAGGCCACATTCCAGCCAGGAACATGTGGGTGGCACTGAGGGCACCCCGTACCAGAAGCAGTGCCCGAGGCTGGCACAGGTGAGGCTCCTGGTCCTGTGAGCTCCCAGCTCAGCCACATCCAAGGACAGGCTGGACAGGGCAGGATAGGCAGGATGGGCAGGACAGGATGGGCAGGATGGACAGGGCAGGATGGGCAGGACAGGATGGGCAGGACAGGATGGGCAGGACAGGATGGACAGGGCAGGATAGGCAGGATGGGCAGGATGGACAGGGCAGGATGGGCAGGACAGGATGGGCAGGGCAAGATGGACAGGGCGGGATGGACAGAGCAGGATGGACAGGATGGGCAGGACAGGATGGACAGGATGGACAGGACAGGATGGGCAGGGCAGGATGGACAGGACAGGATGGACAGGATGGACAGGGCAGGATGGGCAGGTCAGGATGGACAGGATGGGCAGGACAGGATGGACAGGACAGGATGGACAGGATGGGCAGGACAGGATGGGCAGGACAGGATGGACAGGATGGGCAGGACAGGATGGACAGGGCAGGATGGACAGGATGGACAGGACAGGATGGACACGGCAGGATGGACAGGATGGACAGGACAGGATGGACAGGGCAACAGCAGCTGCCCAGAATCTGCAGAAGAAACTCCAGCCATTCCCACCATCCTGGAGCCAGCCTCTTGATCCTGGAGCCAGCCCCTCGAAACTGGAACCAGCTCCTCCATCCTGGAGCCAGCCCCACCCTCCAGCTGCTGGCAGAGCTGGGAGCACCGTGACATTCAGTGCTCCTGACTGAAGTAGGACAGGGCTAGTCTGCAAACAAACAAACACAACATTTCCAGTGCTGGGCTGGAAATAAACACAACATTTCCAGTGCACAAGGCTCTTGTGCCCCTCCTGCAGCTGCTTGAGCCTTAAGGACTTGGCCAGAGAGGAATTTCTGCCCTGGCTGAGCTTCCAGCACAACAAAGGGCCAGAGCCCGAGGAAACGGCCTCAGATTGCAGCAGGGGAGGTTTAGGTTTGATAGTGGGGAAATGGATCCTGGTATTTGCTTTCTGCTCTGAAAATTTTTACTGCAACAAGATTTTGTTTCATTTCCAGCTCTTAGCTGGCTGTTCATCCCCAGCACTGGCTATGGAAATATTCCCTCCTTCCTTTCCTTCCTGCCCCGTGTCCCTGCACTGGTGTCCCACAGCATCAGGGACACATGGGCAGCAACATTTTCACTTTTCTGTTTCCTAGGTGAAAGTAGAAGATGCTTCACTTCTGCCAGAGGTTCAACTGCTGCTTGTGGAAACTCAGAAACAAAAAAAAAAATAAAGTGTACTTCCTTGCTACTTTGGTTCATGTCTTCACCCTTTCCTTGCACTCTTCTGCTCCACTGAAGTCACTCCACTTGAAGCCTCAAAATTCTGGGTTAAAACTCCTGATTTCCCCACTGCTCCCACCATCCCAGGAGATGCGGTCAGGAGTCCCTGCCTGAAGCTGAGAGCAGCCAAAACATGCAGGTCCTTGGACCCAAATTATTGTGTCCCAAAATTCACAGCTCTGGGGACCCCCAGTGCAGCCCAGCCCATCCTGATGTGCTCCAGGGATCCGCGGGGAGATCTGGGCTGGGAGAGGTTCCTAAGGGAACAGCAGGGATTGCTGACATCCTTCAGGGGGAAATCTCCTTTTTGAGAGGGGCTGAGCAGCCAAAGGCAGGGCTGCACAGGGGGAGGCCCCCCACAGCCCTGCATTTAATGCTCCTCATTCTGATGCAGGTTTGCCTGTCTAGAAAAGCCTGGCACACAGGAATTAGTTTTACATTTTAGGGGGTTTTAGTCTAATTTAGGCTGAAACCTGAATTGGTCTTTTCTTTTTCCCCCAACAAATTGAATCAGCTTCTGTTTACATTTACATTTTCACTGAAACTTCTGCTGCTTCCCAAGTCAGGGACATAATGTCTTCTCATAAAAACCTCATCAAGCATCAACTAAAATTCTTCTTCACTCTCTTTATGCTCACAAAACATTCCTTTTTTGAATACCTCCAGTAAGTGATGCTAAACTTCACCATCTGCTAAGATTTTTATCCCATTGTATTTCTTTTTCTCTCCTGAAGATGATAATTTGCTTATATTGCTATGCCATTCCACCTCTCCGTATTTTTACCAGGCATTATCATATCCTTGCTTCTTATTTTTAATGGTTTGTCATTAATTTACATTCCCAACGATCTGTGCAGCCTAAACCAGCAATCAGCTGCATTCAGTGCTGGTCCGGGAGTTAAAGAATTCACACCAATAAATAGAATTTTGGCCATTTTTCAGGAAATGCCTTTGGTTTTGTGCTGACCCGGGGGCTGAGCTCTGCCTGAGCAGCTCTGGGCGGGTTTCAGCTGCCTGGGGAACATCCAGGTGCTTGTCCCCAGTTCTTTGGGCTCAGCCCTGGAAATCCTGCCATGGATCAAACCCCAGCCCCTGGCAGAGGATGTTCTGTGTGAAGGGTGGGGAAAGTCAGGCTTTGGCTGGCTTCCCCTCAGGAGTGAGCACTGAACTCATTCTTCTCTAAAATGTACAAAAATCAGCCCCAGCTGGTGTGCAACAGGAGCTCCCCGGCAGCAGGCACGTGCCTTCCAGGGAAACAGCTCTGAACATCCCCGCGGGACAGACATTTGAAGTGCTCTATTTTCATTAAAATAACCTTTTCAATTAAGCAAAAGAAATTATTAATATTCTGATCTATTATCGGGACCCTATTTCGTATCCATCAAGCCAACAGCATGAGTCATAATTGAAAAAATCTATTTCTGGGGCTCTCTGGATCCACAGGTGCAGCTGCAGGAGAGGAGAGGCCCAGGGAAAGCAGCAGGAGGCTTTAAATAATTCTGATTTATGGTTTGGGTTATGGCAGCAACTGAATATGCCAGGCCAGGTTTGGGTTTGTGGTGCCATGAAATTGATGAGTGCGCACATAAACTGAAGAGATGTTTTCCCTCCAAACATTTTGCAGTCTGAGAGAGAGCGGTGATGAGGCAAATGGAGTGAATTTGATGGCATTTGGTCAAACTTTGTTAAGCTGTGCCTTCAGCCCTCAGAGCAAACGGAGCTCTTGAGGTGCCAAACAGGGAACTCGAGCTCAGACAAGGAACAGCTCCCAGACAGGGGCTTCAAACACTCAAACTGCCCAGGATTGCTGATGATCCTGTGTGGTTCTTCACCCGAGGGAAGTGCAGTCCTGGGGGAAGTGAGGGAAATGGGAAAAGGGGATCTTCAGGGCAGGGATGAGCAGGGAGATCAGGCCAAAGGCTGATCCACACAGCCCAGAGCTCCTGAGCCCAGGGATGGAGCAGCGCTGATAAAACCCCAAAAATCACCCCATTAACTCAGAGACTGGGAGTGGGCAATGGAAAACCCTTCACCCAGAGAGCCACGCCAGATTCTGATTTTTACAGGGCACGTGGGCAATGGAAAACCCTTCACCCAGAGAGCCACACCACATTCTGCTCTTCACAGGGCACGTGGGCAATGGAAAACCCTTCATCCAGAGAGCCACGCCAGATTCTGATTTTATGGGGTACATGGCCAATGGAAAACCCTTTACCCAGAGAGCCACACCACATTCTGCTCTTTACAGGGCACGTGGCCTCGTTCTTTGCCTCTTAATTGATTTATTCTGGTGAAGAACAGAGGCTGGGAGGATGGCACAGGGCTCCCCCATCCTGGCTTGCCCCACATGCCCCGCCAGGCACCTGCTGCTGCAGATGGCAGGGGACAAACTGCACTGCTGCTGTCCCTGGGGGCTGGCACACAGCTGAATGGCACCTCCTGCTCTGCCCGCAGCCCTGCCGGCTGCAGCTGCAGGGCTTGCTGGGGATGTGCTGCAGCAGCTGCTGCAGGAACCTGACGGCAGCCACGGGGATGGTTTCTCTTTGCTCCCACAGAACCACAAACAGAGCCACTCACGGAACGCTTCCAGCTGCTCCAGGGCCACCCCAGGGCCACCTCCTGCTGTCCCAGTGTCCAGCCTGGCATTGGAGGACAGGTCCTTCACTGCCCCATCCCCTCAACACCCCAGGAGAAGCTCCAAATTACCATTGCAGATTGCACTGCCTCTGCCCCGCTGGCAGGGCTGGGTTTTTCCCCTCAGCTGCAAAGAAATTTGAAAAAATAATTTAGGGGGGGAAAAAAAGGGAAAAAATTCCATTTTCTTGCAGGTTCTTTTGGAAAGCAAAGAGGTGGAAGCAGCAGGGGAGAGGCAGGAGCTGCGTGCAGGAGCAAATGATGTCCCGAGGGGCTGCTGGGGGCACACAGGCACTGCCTCCTCCCCCTGCAGCTCCTCTTTGTGCCCTCCCGCTCCTTCCAGGGAAGGTATTTGGTGGATCAGAGCCTCCAGCCCTCTGCCCAGGAGCGGTTTTCTCACTGCTCCACAAAGGTTTTTGAACAGGAAAATTTCCCTTCCCCTCCTTGCCGAGCGCGGTCCCCGGGGAGCGGGGCTGCTCCGGGGAGGATATTTCTGTGCGCTCCAAACCCCACAACGTGCTGCTTGCTTCTGCCTTATTTGCATGTTCCAAAGGTGCTGTTGAGTGGGAATTTAGTGGTTTCTAAACCCGGTGGTTTTCCAGCTCCTGTGCATATGCAATAATTTGTACCCGGAGATGCGCAGTGACCTCTTTTTTTTTTTCAGAGCAAGAAATGTTTTCATTAAAAATAAAATAGCAGATACATCAAGACATTTCCTCTTGTAAAGCCTCATGTCCTGAATATCAAGTAGGAATAGCCAGGCTGCACAAGGCTTTCTGATGGTGCCACACAGATAAAAACAGAGAGCCTGAGAGGGAGACTGGGCTGTTTGTAACAGATAAACCAAACTCCAGGGGCTCTGGGACTTCCACAAACAGATCACAGGACCAGGGAATGGCTGGGCTTGGGAGGGACCTCAAACCCCACCCAGAGCCAGCCCTGCCATGGCAGGGACACCTCCCACTGTCCCAGGGTGTCCCAGTGTCCAGCCTGGCCTGGGGCACTGCCAGGGATCCAGGGGCAACCACAGCTGCTCTGGGAATCCCAGCCCAGACAGGAATTCCCAGTTCCCAATCTCCCATCCATCCCTGCCCTCACACACTCCCTGCGCTCTGTCCCTCCATCCCTTGGAAATCCTCTCTGCCTCTTTCCTGCAGCTCCTTCAGGCCCTGCAAGGCCACACCTGGGTGACCCCAAAGCTTCTCCTCTCCAGGGGAACATTCCCAGCTCTCCCAGCAGAGCTGCTTCATCCCTCTGCTCATCCTGGAGCCTCCTCTGGGCTCTCCCCAGCAGCTCCAGGTGCTCCCTGTGCTGGAGCCAGGATTCCAGGTGGGATCTCACCTGAGGGGGCAGAGGAGCAGAATCCCAATCCCTCCCTGCTGCCCACGCTGGGCTCAGCCCAGGCTCGGGGGGCTCTGGGCTGGGGCAGCCCCAGCTCTCCCCCAGCACCCCCAAATCCTTTCCCAGCTGCTCATCCCAACCTGGAGTGACCCCAGAGCAGCCCAAGCACCCCCAAATCCTCTCCCAGGGTTTCTCCAGCTGCTCATCCCAGGCTGGACTGGTCCCCGGGCAGCCCCAGCTCATCCCCAGCACCTCCAAATCCTCTCCCAGCTGCTCATCCCCACCTGGAGTGACCCCAGGGCAGCCCCAGCACTCCCAAATCATCTCCCAGGGCTGCTCATCCCCGCCTGGAGTGACCCCAGGGCAGCCCCAGCCCCTGGCCCTGTTCACAGGATTCCCTTGGCCACTCCTGAGCCCCTGAGGGATCCTGAGAGACCCCTGAGAGGGACACTGAGGGACACTGAGGGACTCCTGAGGAACAGTGAGGGACCCTGAGTGACCCCTGAGAGACTCCTGAGAGGGACACGGAGGGACCCTGAGGGACCCTGAGGGACAGTGAGGGACCTTGAGGGATTCTAAGGGACACTGAGAGACCCCTGAGGGACACTGAGGGACACTGAGGTACCCCTGAGGTACTCTGAGGTACCCTGAGAGACCCCTGAGCACCCTCTGAGGGACACTGAGAGACCCTGAGGGACCCTGAGAGACCCTGAGAGATCCTGAGGGACAATGAGGGACAATGAGGGTCACCTCTGGTCACTGGTGGCCAGCAGGACTCTGGCCACGGCCCAGCAGTAGCATCCCCGTGGCTGACATGAAACACCTTCTAACAGCATAAACCAAATCAGGGCCTGTGGAGATTTTAGGACCAAAAATCTCCATTTTTGAACCCTTCACTCCCACCCCTTTTATGTGAAGCTGTGTTGTCTGGTTGGCACTGTGAATATTTACAGCTCTGGGTTCAGGTGGCCCCTGATCCAGGAGGGCAGGAGCAGGCTCAGGCTGCTGGGAAATATTGGGAAATATTTTCCCCTGCTGGGAAATATTTAGATCAGCTCCTCTGAGCAGCTCTGCTCTCTCTGGAGGGGCACAGAGCTCAGAAAACACAGAATTACTGATTTCCACCATCTTGAGGAGCCAGCATTAATACACTGCCACCAAATCGTGGCTCCTGCGACCAGCGTGCCTCGTTGGTTCCAAATTGTGTTTGAAATTTCTGAGCTCTTGGAGCTGGCTGAGCCCTCGGAGCCCAGAATTGGGAATATTTTAACAAACGGGAGCTGTCAGGTCTGTTCGAGGCGATGCACAAACTCCTGCTGCTCCTTATCTGACAGAATCCAGGGCGCTGCCAAAGAATGGGCACAACAGCTCACGAGGCCCCCAGTTCTCCATTAATTCAGGGTAAAAAATAATTCATCTGAAAAGCCACACTGCTAATTACTCTGATTTAAAGAGCATTTCAATTACCTAATTGAGGCCCAGAAATAGTGCACTCCATTTAGGTGGTCAGTCACAGTTCAGAACTAATGAATAGTGAATGATTAACACACAGCCCAGAAACACTCATAATCAGAAAATGATTCCTGGGAGCAGCCCGGGGCTGGCTGGCAGGGAGAGCAAGCTCTGGGAATGCTCCTGGCAGTGCTGCCCCAGGCACAGGCAGCTGTCCCCAGCGTGTCCCCCCACATGGGCTTTGGCCCCCAAGGGGCACTGGGAGGATTTCTTCACAGCTGCTTTGCCCAGAGCTGGTCCTTTGGTTGTTTTGTGGTAATTTTTAATGGATAGAGGCAATTTATCCCGGGTGAGACAAACTTGTCACGGCATTTATACAATCAATCAATCAATCCTGGTGCTGCTGGGGGGGGCTGGGCTGGGGGGACACAGCCAGGATGGGGGGGACACAGCCAGGGCTGGGGGACACATCCAGGGACATCCAAACACATCCAGGATGGGGGACACATCCAGGGCTGGGGGACACATCCAGGATGGGGGACACAGCCAGGGACATCCAAACACATCCAGGATGGGGGACACAGCCAGGGATGGGGGGACACAGCCAGGGCTGGGGGACACATCCAGGGACATCCAAACACATCCAGGATGGGGGACACAGCCAGGATGGGGGACACAGCCAGGGACATCCAAACACATCCAGGATGGGGGACACAGCCAGAATGGGGGGACACAGCCAGGGCTGGGGGACACATCCAGGGACATCCAAACACATCCAGGATGGGGGACACATCCAGGGCTGGGGGACACATCCAGGATGGGGGGACACATCCAGGGACATCCAAACACATCCAGGATGGGGGACACAGCCAGGGATGGGGGGACACAGCCAGGATGAGGGGACACATCCAGGATGGGGGGACACAGCCAGGGCTGGGGGACACATCCAGGGACATCCTAAACACATCCAGGGCTGGAGAGACACATCCAGGGCTGGGGGACACATCCAGGGACATCCAAACACATCCAGGATGAGGGGACACATCCAGGACTGGGGGGACACAGCCAGGGATGGGGGAAACACCCAGAGCTGGGGGACACATCCAGGGGTATCCTAAACACATCCAGGGCTGGGGAACACATCCAGGGACATCCTAAACACATCCAGGATGTGGGACACATCCAGGGACATCCAAACACATCCAGGACTGTCCAAACACATCCAGGGATGGCGGGGACACATCCAGGGACATCCAAATACATCCAGGAACATCCAAACACATCCAGAGACATCCGAACACATCCAGGGACACCCTAAACACATCCAGGAGCATCCAAACACATCCAGGGACATCCGAACACATCCAGGGACATCCAAACAAGTCCAGGGAGACAAGGAGAGGGAACGGCCTCAGGGTGGGCCAGGGCAGCTCAGGGTGGGCACAGCAGGAATTTCCCCATGGAAAGGGGGCTCAGGCCTTGGAGCTGCCCAGGGAGGGTTGGAGTGCCCATCCCTGGAGGTGTCCCAGGATGCCATCAATTAGTAATTAATAATTAGCAAATAATAACCAAGCTAGTAGCTAGTTAACATTAGCAATAAGCATTTATAAGTAAAGCACAAAATTAAGGCAAAGAAAGGAGCTCAAATTCTTCTGCAAAGAGCTTAATCCCATGAAAAGTCACCTTCAGACTGGGCAAAATATATTCAAGCCTTTTTCTACAACTCCTGACCCTTCCCAGGGGGAAAAGAGAATGAAGGAAAATCTTACAGCAGGGATGTTCCATTTCAACTATTCCAAAAAAATAACAACAACAAAAAAATCACAGAATCCCAGAATGGTTTAGGTTGAAAGGGGCCTTAAAGCTCATCTCGTTCTGCCATGGCAGGGACACCTCCCACTGTCCCAGGCTGCTCCAGCCCCAGTGTCCAGCCTGGCCTTGGGCACTGCCAGGGATCCAGGGGCAGCCCCAGCTGCTCTGGCAATTATCCTGAAGCTAAAAAAAATATTCTGAAAAATTATAGATATGTAAAATAAATTTATTCTGCGATAAATAAAGGTATTTTTATACAGCTCTGAAAATAATGCTAAAATTATTCCATTTTAAATGGAATTTAAATTAGAGCCAATGAAATTCCCACTGGAAATGGGAATGCGGAATGTCAGGGGACATGCCCAGGAGCAGGGCACGTTGGGATGCAGAGAGAGCTCCCAGGAGCTGCCCGGAGCAGCAGCCAGAGCTCAGCCCATGCCCCTCGCTGAGCTGAGCTAGCAGGTATTGCTGGTATCTGCCTGATGTGCCTCTCCTTCCCAAGCCGTATAAATTATTTGCCATAGCAACCCCCTGTGCCAATGAGTTGTACTATTTAATTACACGTTGCATGGAATGATTCCCATTTGTCAGTTTTCATGTTCCCACATCAGAAATCCTGTTCCAACAAGTCACACCTCCCAGAGACGGCGTTTCCTTCACGAGTTTACCTTAATTGCCCCTCACCTTGGCCACAGACCATGGTGGTAACGGTGCCCTGGACGGGGAACAATGAGCACGGGCTCCATGACTGCAGAAGGCTGATCCATTGCTTCGTCCTTCTGTATCATTTATTATATTGTACTTATTGAGAAGCCCGTAACCCTCACAGACAGAGTCACAGAGTCACCAAGTCACAGATTTACAGAGTCACAGAGTCACAGAGTCACAGAGTCACAGAGTCACAGAACCCCCAGGTTGGAAGAGACCTTCAAGACCATCAAGTCCAACCCAGCCCCAACAGCTCAGCTCAACCCTGGCAACCCAGTGCCACATTCTGGCTTTGTTAAACACCCCCAGGGATGGTGACTGCACCACCTCCCTGGACAGAACATTTCAGAGCTTTATCACCCTTTCCGTAAAGAACTTTTTCCTGATATCCAACCGGATACTCATCTCCCCCAGAGCCTCCCCTGCTGCCCCTGCCATGGGGAACTGCTCCAGGCTGTCTCCTGGCAATCCCACACTGCTTTGGGTTAAAGAAATTTTCAATCCCTGTATTGTGGCTCACCTTGAGGCTGTGTCCTCTGGTTGTGTCAGTGCTGCCCGGAGGACAGTCTGATACAGACTGACCTCATCGGTCAGTCCCTCCAAACACCTCCAGTATCCAATTAACAAACCACCCTTTGGTAAACAATCTCCATAACACGTTCCTCATGTGCACAACACCAGGGCCAGCAGGCTAAGATAAGAATTGTCTCTCATTCTTTTCTCTGATCTCCTCACAGCCTTTCCCAGGGCAATGCCTGGGGAAGCTGTGCCTGCTCTCAGTGCCCACAGAGCTGCTGCCACACCAGGGTGCTGCAGCCCTGCTGGCAGGGCCAGGCCTGGGGAGGCCACGGGGTCCCCTGGAGCTGCTGGGTGTGCTGGTGACAGTGCTGGGACTGGGAGAGGAGAGGAGGGGCCTCACCTGTGCTCACCTCCATCAGCACACCTTCATTTGGGGTCCAACAGCCTTCCCCAGCAGCTCCCACGGGCTCTGGGACAAAGTGGACAGATGGACACACCGTGGTTGGGCTGCAAGGGACCTCACATCCCACTCAGCGCCATGGATGGCACCTTCCACCATGCCAGGGTGTGGGGTTCCCGTTCTCTGAACCTGAGAGAAGCAGTGAGAGGAGCAGAGAAAAGAATGATCCAAACAATTCTTGTCTCATTCACTGCGCCTGTGCTGTGCCAAAGCGGAATGCAATGTGGAGATTGTTTGCCCAGAGTGGTGGCGTTTGGTTCCTTGGCCTGTCAGGGCCAAGAGCGTGTCCAGACTGTTGGTCAGCACAGTCACAAGGTTTTGTGCAGCTGGGTGCTTGTGCAGTTTCAGTTTAGATGTAGTGTGTCACTACAGGACACGAACGACACGCTTGCTGCTGTTCTCAAGGTGAAGAAAAAAGGGGAACGTTTATTTTCTGACTCCAGCATTTATAGATTTCCAAAAGTGACAGCGGATTGGAGGGTGACAGTGCCACCTCCCCAGTGACACTGGACAAACCACCAGTCCATCCAATCTCTCCTCCTCCATAAAAGAATGCAAAACAATGAGTTGTTTACAGAAAGTTTGTGAGAAAGTTCGTTACAAGAATGTAAACATCAGAAGGCTTAGAAAATCTTAAAAAATCAGGGCGACAGTAGTGTAATACAGTACAGAATAATATAGCATAATAAAGTAATTAATTAGCCTTCTGATATCCAGGGAGTCAGATGCATTCTCCCGGCTGGGGCAGCTTGCAGATCTCATACCAGGGTGTCCTTGGGCAGTGCCAGGGCTGGGGAGCTCCCTGTGGAGGCTCTGTTGGCCAGTGGGCAGGGGCTGGAGGCAGCTCAGCACATGGACACATTACAGTGGCAGTGGGGAAAGGTGCTGACAGCTATTGCTGAATTAGGGAAAAAATCCTCTCCACAACGGGAAGGTTTATTAACATTTTTCATTAGACTTAAAAGGTTCTCTGCTCTCAAGGATAACAGTGAAATTGATGAGAGGGGACAGCTTCATTAAATCAGAAGTTGGCTTTTGAAAACTTTATCCCTGGTGTTTGCTGGGTTCTGAGCCTGGTTCTGAGTTCTGAGCCTGGCACCTGCTGGGCCTGCAGTTCCCCCAGAATGGATTGAGCCCCAAAAGGGCTCACCCCTCTGGGCAGGGTTCCCAAAAGAGTCTGCATCAGCCAGTGGGATGGCCTGGCAGGTCCTTCCTGTGGGGTGCTGCTGGACAGCATCTCCTGATCCCAAAATCCCAGAGGATCCTGCAGTCAGAGCCTCCTGATGGGATCCCTTCCTGTGGGGTGATGTTTAACAGCATCTCCTGATCCCAGAGGATCCCAGAGGATCCCTGCAGTGGGGTGTCCTGATGGGATCCTCCCTGTGGGGTGATGCTGGACAGCATTTCCTGATCCAAAATCCCAGAGGATCCCAGGGGATCCATGTAGCAGGATCTCCTGGTGGGATCCCTTCCTGCGGGGTGATTTTTAACAGCACCCCCCATTCCCTGATCCCAGAGGATCCCAGGGGATCCTGGGGGCTTCCTGCACCAGGATCTCCTGATGGGATCCTCCCTGCGGGGTGATGCTGAACAGCATTTCCTGATCCCAGAGGATCTCGGGGGATCCCAGGGGATCCCTGCAGCAGAGGCTCCTCCTACCCACCCCACAGGGACAACCAGGGCTCTGTGCCCAGCTGGCTCCCGGGCTGTCCCTGTGCACCCCACAGTGCAGGCGGAGCCACCCAGCCTGTCCTGCATCCCCCAAATCCTGCTCCTGCCCCAGGATCCATCCCCCAAATCCTGCTCCTGCCCCAGGATCCATCCCCCAAATCCTGCCCCTGCCCCTGCCCCAGGATCCAACCCCCAAATCCTGCTCCTGCCCCAGGATCCATCCCCCAAATCCTGCCCCTGCCCCAGGATCCATCCCCCAAATCCTGCCCCTGCCCCAGGATCCATCCCCCAAATCCTGCCCCTGCCCCCAGGATCCATCCCCCAAATCCTGCCCCTGCCCCCAGGATCCATCCCTCTGTGGGGTCAGGAGCCCTGAGCACCCCCAGCAGCCTCTCCTGCTCCAGGGCTGCCCTGATGACACAGGGAGTTTGGGAGGAATGAAGCCTGGGAAGCAGGCGGAATTTGGGAGGAATGAAGCCCGGAAGAAGGTGGATTTGGGAGAAATAAAGCCTGGGAGGAAGGTGGAATTTGGGAGGAATGAAGCCTGGGAAGAAGTTGTGGGAGAGGGTGAGAGGGGACATGAATGGAGGCAGCTCTGCCAAGCTCGCCCACACTCCAGGATTCATTTTAAACAGCAGGGAAGTTCTTATCAAAATAATCTGAATTTCAGGTTTCTCAGCAATTAGGAGGGTTTTTTTACCTTTAAAGGCATTGGTAGGTGTGTGACACCAGAGCACAGTTAATGCCACACAAATGAGTGCTCTTCTTTGTCTGTGACCTGCCATTCCACTGGCTGTCCTTAGCAGACTGATTTATCTGTTTTCAGAGGTGATAAATTGCAGAATATTAAGATAATGGTGTAGCATTCATTACTACTCAGCTGTTTATTACCAAAATTTAAATGTAATTTAATTTCAAGTGGAAAATAATGATCATTACCGGGACAAGCAAAGACAACTCATTACTCATCTCCATCAGCATTTTATTTAACAGAACTCAGACAACAAAAAAAAGAAAGATTTAGTAAATGCGTTTTGAATAAATGGAATGTTAATGGTTGATCATAAAATAAAATACAGGGAGGCCCTGGCACAGGGTGCCCTGAGCAGCTGGGGCTGCCCCTGGATCCCTGGCAGTGCCCAAGGCCAGGCTGGACACTGGGGCTGGAGCAGCCTGGGACAGTGGGAGGTGTCCCTGCCATGGCAGGGCTGGCACTGGATGAGCTTTGAGGTCCCTCCCAACCCAAACCAGTCTGGGATTCTATAATATATTGCAGGTTTTAGAAAAATAAAATTGCCTGAGTTTATCTTCACTGCTCAGACTTTCTGTCAAAGTGGTTTTCTTTCATTTTAAAGCACATTTCTTGTAAAAATTATAATTGAAATACATCACAACTTTTGGAATCAATTTAGCCAATCTAGAAATTTTCTGCTTGAATTATTGCCAGAGAGAAACCTCAGCAGCTCCCCCAGAGCCTCCCCTGCTGCCCCTGCCATGGGGAGCTGCCCCAGGCTGTCTCTTGGGAATCCCACACTGCTTTGGGTTAAAGAGACCTTAAATGCCACCCAGTGCCACCCCTGCCATGGCAGGGACACCTCCCACTGTCCCAGGTCTCCCAGTGTCCAGCCTGGCCTGGGGCACTGCCAGGGATCCAGGGGCAGCCCCAGCTGCTCTGGCAATCCCAGCCCAGCCAGGAATTCCCAATTCCCAATCTCCCATCCATCCCTGCCCTCTGGCACTGGCAGCCATTCCCTGGGTCCTGTCCCTCTGACCTTGTCCCCGCTGTCCCCAGCAGGGAGGGGCTGGGGAAGCACAGGTGGTTTCTCTCCTCATCCTCACCTCCAGAAGGCTGCAGTGCTGGCACCGGGGTTCCTACAGCCAGGAGTTCATTTTTCTTCATCAGTTTGTCCTTGCAGGATTCCCCGTGCCCAGCCCAGGAGCCCTGGGGCACCCCCAGCCCTTGGTGCCCCGAGCTGGGGCTGTTCCAGCACTGAGCAAGATGAAGATGAAGATGAAGAAGATGAAGATGAAGAGCTGCTCCTCCTTAACCTTGGCAGCCCTTCCCTGCTGCCCTGCCCTACGTTGCACCCCCTTTATTCTCCTCTCCCTGCTGCAGAAGCAGTTTATTTGCAGAATATATAAAAAGCCCTGAAAATACGGTCCCTGGCGATATTTCAGGCTGATGGTTTGCACTTTACAGGAGCCTTTAATCTTCCTTGGGATAAAGCAAAACCTAAATTACAGCTGGGAAGTGCTGGGTGCTGGGCTCAGTGTGGGCCAGCTCTGGGCACACAGCCAGGCCTTTATTTGCAGGACAGAATAAAGTCCCCGAAAAAAACCTCACCCTTTATTTTTCCTCCCAAATCTCCCTGTCCCTTTTCTTATCAGCTCAACTTGCAAACATTTAAAATTGGGATTAATATGGGGAAGGAAAAACTCCATGATTTCTCGGTACAAGAGAAGAATACTGCCTAAAATCACACTGTTATAAATGATCCTATTATGGCTCCAATCCTGGAGAACCTTCCCAGGAAAAAGCTCATTTCAGAGCAGAGGCTCCCAATTTCAGGACTGTAAATATTGAACAGCACAGTTTGCACTGTGCCTCCCCTGTGTGCAACTGCAGCTGGTGGCACCACGTTCCCAGCCCCACCTGCTCTAGTTTAATGACATTTTATAGCAACAGCATTTCTAATTGGCCAAGGTTTCCTCTAAAGGCCTGGGGCTTTCTCCATCAGAATTCCAGCCATATTTACCCTCTGAGCGTTATAACACACCTCTGTTCTTGCTGAGAAACCCACAGAACTTCCTGATTTAAGCTGAAGGAGGGGAGATTTAATGGGAGATTGGGAATTGGGAATTCCTGGCTGGGCTGGAATTGCCAGAGCAGCTGGGGCTGCCCCTGGATCCCTGGCAGTGCCCAAGGCCAGGCTGGACACTGGGACACCCTGGGACACTGGGAGGTGTCCCTGCCATGGCAGGGCTGGCACTGGGTGGGCTCTAAAAATTAGTTTGACAGTCAGTAAAATTACTAATTCCTAAAAAAATGCCGCTGTGTGGCAAGCTGCACTTCTGCAGAGGTTTTGGGGAGCACTTCCCTGAATTTCGGGGCCCTTGACGCTGCCAAGATGAAGCCCCAGTGCCTGTGTGCTGCTCACACTGCTCCATCCTCTGCTCTCCTCCCAGTTCCAGCTCTGGCAGAGCAGGAGGGATCCCCTGGCTCCCCCGGGGCTGGGTGAGTGCTGACAGCTCTGCGGTGTGCCCTGCCCAGGGTCAGCAGTGCCCTGCTCTGATGGATGGAGCTCCCTCAGCTCACAGCTGAGCCGGAAACTTGGCAGGAATTACTGAAGAGAAAGTGAGAAAGTGCCAGAGCTGGGCTTGGCAGCGATGGGCTCAGCCCTGCCCTGCCCCGGGGCTGGGGCAGCTCATCTCTTGTGGGATTCGCAGGGCAGCCAGGACGAGGGAAGAGAGGAGAATCTTGACTCCGTGTCTCAGAAGGCTGATTTATTATATTGTGATATATATTATATTAAAAATGCTAAACTAAAACTACACTAAAAGAATGGAGAGAAAGGATTCATCAGAAGGCTGGACAGGAACAGAAAGGAATGAATGACAAAGGCTGTGACTGAGCAGAGTCTGAGCCAGCTGCATCCTTGATTGGTCATTAATTAGGAACACCTCCCATGGACCAACCAAGGCAGCACCTGTTGCATCCCACAGCAGCAGAGAGTTCTTGGTTACATTTCCTTCCTGAGGCTCCTCAGCTTCTCAGGAGAAGAAAATCCTGGCAAAAGGATTTTCATAAAATATCATGGCGACACTTATCCACCCCTGAGCAGCTGTCACACAGCTCCTGGCAGTGATGGGCTCAGCCCTGCCCCAGGCCAGGGGCAGCTCATCCACCCCTGAGCAGCTATCACAGAGCTGGGCTTGGCAGTGATGGGCTCAGCTCATCCCTGTCCCGGGGCTAGGGGAGCTCATCCACCCCTGAGCAGCTGTCACAGAGCTCCTGGCAGTGATGGGCTCAGCTCAGCCCTGTCCCGGGGCTAGGGGAGCTCATCCACCCCTGAGCAGCTGTCACAGAGCTCCTGGCTGGCCATTCCCCTGCAGATGGCACCTCTGGAGCCCCAGCTGGGGCTGTGCCCTGCCCACAGCCCCAGGGCACACAGAAATGGGGTCAGGTGTCTCTCAGTGGGCCACACTGCATTAGTGACAGGGATGGGACCACGATCAGACTGAGAAAGGTTTACTGCTCAGGTAACGACAGTCTCAAAGGCTGTGAGGTTTGTAAGACAGCGAGCAGTCAGCCATCATCTCAAACGGTGCCAGGCTCTTGGTTACGAGACAATTTAGAACTTTCTGTCCCAGCAGCTGATGCCACAGAGTCTGTTTTACTTTTCTAACCCGTCACCTTTACTTCTTTCTCTGCAGTGTGGGTACTTTTGCCCAAGAAGGTCTGATTACATGTACACATCCATGTCTCGTTAGAATATCTAAACTCTCAGCTCTTCTATACAATCACATGACTACATCACTAAAACCCTTCATTATCTTACACAGTTTCTTACTTACTTAAGGCATGTTCTTACCTACAACTATAGAAATTCTTACTTATAACATAGAAACATAAGTTGATTTCTCTGTTCAGTGTCTGTGTTACCTTGTTTCACATCAATCTGGGCTTCTTCCAAGGCTGGAAACCAAACCCTCTTGAGCCTCTGAGGATTTCTATCTTTCCCATCCCACAGCCCTGCAGTCCTGCTCTCCATGGCTGTGTCTGCTGCTGCGGAAGGGAATAATCTCAAACCACCCGGCTTGGAAAAGCATCCAAGAACATCAAGCAAAAGTATTTAATAGGTATTTTATAGATTTTTTTTTAATGGGTAATTGAGCAACCTGAGTGCCCAGCTCTGGGGTGCTCAGCACAGGGAGGACGTGGAGCTGCTCCAGTGGAGCCCCTCTCCTCTGGAGCCAGGCTGGGAGAGCTGGGAATGCTCACCTGGAGAAGAGAAGGCTCCAGAGAGAGCTCAGAGCCCCTTAAAGAGCCTGAAGGAGCTCCAGGGGAGGGGCTGGGGACAAGGACATGTTCCAGAACAGGCCAGCACAGTGCTGCATCCCCTTTGCTGCTGCTGGCTCCGCACAGAGGTTGCATTGAAACCATTTTAGGGGTGGTTTTGCACAGTTATGGACACCCAGCCATGCGGCTGGACCCCATTTCCAGGGGGCTGGAGCTGCACCTGCAGCTGCTGAGCATCCCTCTGCCTCTCCCTGGGATCCAGACCAGCCTTCCCCACTGGGGATCCACCCTTCCCCAGGGTGTGGAATGGTGCAGGGCAGCAGGCTGGGAACCTGCTCCTCCCCACATCAGCCCCAGGGAGGAGAGGCTTGTGCTGAGAGGTCTGGGTGAGAGCTTTGGGTGAGAGCTTTGGGCTGAGTTTAAGGCTTGTGCTCAGAGGCTTGTGCTCAGAGGTTTGGGTGAGAGCTTTGGGTGAGAGCTTTGGGCTGAGTTTCAGGCTTGTGCTCAGAAGTTTGTGCTGAGTTTAAGGCTCCCTGAACTGCCTGATCTCAGGAACCAAAGTTTCAAACTGGAGAACTAAAAATACTGGTTGGGAGGGGCTCAGACTGTGCTGTGGGTGCTGAGTAAAGGCTCAATTTTAGTATTTTATCATGGGGAGCCTTGCCACACTGAACAGCCCCTCAGAGGTTCCATAAAGGCATTTCCTGGTCTGCATCCCGTGCACAAGGGCAAATCTCACCCAGGTGACAAAAACGTTTGGTGGGCTCCAGTTCCAGTGCTCCCAGCCTGAGAAAGCAGCACAGACAACAAACACCTTCTCTTCTCTCTCTCTTCTCTTCTCTTCTCTTCTCTTCTCTTCTCTTCTCTTCTCTTCTCTTCTCTTCTCTTCTCTTCTCTTCTCTTCTCTTCTCTTCTCTTCTCTTCTCTTCTCTTCTCTTCTCTTCTCTTCTCTCTCTCCTCTCCTCTCCTCTCCTCTCTCCTCTCCTCTCCTCTCCTCTCCTCTCCTCTCCTCTCCCCAAAGCAGCTCCAGAGCCTTGTTTAAGAATTGCCATTTAGAATTTACTAAAAAGCACCAACAGTGCCGAGGCTGCAAACCCTACCATGTAATTAGGAGTTAAACTCCACTCCCCACAGCAGCAAAGCACCGAGAAAAGCCAGCCCTGTGGATATGTTAGGTATTTTAATTCCCTTTTTTATCCCAGCCTAAATGACTGTGTTCTATTACCAAAGGAATATTGAGACAGAAAGTAAATGCAGAGGGACACTCCTGAGTAGGCAGCTGTTCAGGAAAACAGTTTAATAAAAATAGCTACTGTGCTGCCTGGAAATCCTCCAGAGTCGGGCTGGAAAGCTTCTCCTGCACTTGATTTAAGGAAAAAGGCACAGCTCCCACCCACCTGCTCTTCCAGGACCACTTTTCTCTTTGCTCTCCCACTCTTCCATGACCTCAATATTCCGGTTGTCTTCCACTCTCAGGGAGATTAAATAGCAGAAAGATCTTCAAAGAAGTTGAGTACAAATCAAATGCATTTTCAGCTGATGCATAATGAAATCGCTGCCGTCAGATGGTGCAGATAGAGGGATTCAAAAGTAATTTGGGGATATTTGTGCAAGGCCACCACCATTAAATCCAGCAGCGGAGAAATCCCTAGAGAGGAGCTGCTGAAAGCTGGGAACAGCAGCCAGAGGAGGCCCCACCCTCTTCAAACACCATTTCTCATGTTTCAGTCACCTGCTGTCAAGCAGCCACTGGCCTCAGCGAAGTCAGATAGGAAATAATGGAGCAGTAATTTTATTTCAACGTGGAATAGTGGTTTTAACTGAGAAAACCCCCGGAGAGCCCTGCAGTGTCCAGGGCACCAGGAGAACCTATGTCCTGAGGGCTCAGCACAAAGCCCGGGGGGACTGGAGACACCTGGGCAGGGCAGGGCAGGGCAGGGCAGGGCAGGGCAGGGCAGGGCAGGGAAGGGAAGGGAAGGGAAGGGAAGGGAAGGGAAGGGAAGGGAAGGGAAGGGAAGGGAAGGGAAGGGAAGGGAAGGGAAGGGAAGGGAAGGGAAGGGAAGGGAAGGGAAGGTCAGGGGACGGGCAGGGGAAGGGCAGAGGAAAGGGCAGAGAGAAGGGCAGGGGAAGCTCTGCCCCGTGGTGGCAGCCAGCCCTGACTGCTTCTTCTCCAGCCAGCACCACCCCAGGCTGGCTGTGCCGCCCCCGGTCCCAGTGCCACCCTCCAGCAGGCCCAGCTGACCCCAGGCTGCCCCGAGCACTGGGGCATGCCCACACCCGGCCCCACAGCCCTGCCCCAGTGCCCTGCTGGGCTGGGGTTCTGTACCAGGGCAGCCCGGGCTGGGCTACAGGGTCAGGGTGTGCAGCCCCCACAGTGCCAGCTGCACGGGCTAACGAGCCACTGACCTCAGCACTAATTAATTAACTGTGATCAACACTCACTGCAGTGGCCTGGAGCTGCTCTGCTCCCCATGTCACCTCCCAGTGTCACACCTGCACGGGCACAGCGCTGAGCTGCTTTGGAGGGGGGACACCCACACACTGATGCTCTGGGGTCAGGATGGCTCTGGGGTCAGGATGGCTCTGGGGTCAGGATCCTGCTCTGGGGTCAGGATCCTGCTCTGGGGTCAGGATCCTGCTCTGGGATCAGGATCCTGCTCTGGGGTCAGGGTGATGCTCTGGGGTCAGGATGAGCTCTGGGGTCAGGGTGATGCTCTGGGGTCAGGATGGGCTCTGGGGTCAGGATCCTGCTCTGGGGTCAGGGTGATGCTCTGGGGTCAGGATGAGCTCTGGGGTCAGGATGCTGTTCTGGGATCAGGATGCTGTTCTGGGGTCAGGGTGATGCTCTGGGGTCAGGATGAGCTCTGGGGTCAGGATGCTGTTCTGGGATCAGGATCCTGCTCTGGGGTCAGGGTGATGCTCTGGGGTCAGGATGGGCTCTGGAGTCAGGATCCTGCTCTGGGGTCAGGGTGATGCTCTGGGGTCAGGATGAGCTCTGGGGTCAGGATGCTGTTCTGGGATCAGGTTGCTGTTCTGGGGTCAGGGTGATGCTCTGGGATCAGGATCCCACTCAGGGGTCAGGATCCTGCTCAGGGATCAGGATGCTGTTCTGGGGTCAGGATGCTGCTCAGGAGTCAGGATCCCACTCAGGGGTCAGGATCCTGCTCAGGGATCAGGACAGGCTCTGCTCACTGAGACCCCACAGACCAAACTCAGCGGTGTCCCCAGAGCCCCCTGAGCCTGCGCAGCCCCCCCAGCTCCCTCAGCACAGCACAGAGGATCTCCCCAGCAGAACAGAACCGAGCAGCTCTCTCACCCAGATCTTTGCCTTCGCTCCTTTTGCCATCCCAGGAGCTCATCACACCCCCTTTGTCAGCGCTGGGCAGCAGCTGCTCCTGGCACCCACAGCACTGGCTTGTCTTGGAGCCCTGAGCCCCCCAAGCCCCCCCGGGCTCTCCACAGCGAGCAGGGGCTGTTGGAGAGGTTCCATCCCCTGCAGTCACTGCAGCCCTGTGGAGGAAGGCTGGCTGGTACCGGCCCGGGGAGTGCCCCGGAGGGGTACAGGGGGGAGCTGCTGCTCCCGCATGGAGGGGCAGCCTGGCACAGGTGGCACACACGGGAATTGCTGTGCAGACATCCAGCGGGGTCGGAGGGACCAGGGTTCTGCCTGCGCCTGGGCACAGAGCTTGTGCCACCACGGATACCGTGGACAGGATCCATTGATGGATACCATGGACAGGAGACACCACGGATACCGTGGACAGGATCCATTGATGGATACCATGGACAGGAGACACCACGGATACCGTGGACAGGATCCATTGATGGATACCATGGACAGGAGACACCACGGATACCATGGACAGGGGCCAGTGATGGATACCATGGACAGGGGCCAGTGATGGATACCATGGACAGGGGCCATGGACAGGGGCCACCACGGATACCATGGACAGGAACCATGGACAGATGCCACCATGGATACCATGGACAGGGGCCAGTGATGGATACCATGGACAGGTATCACGGACAGGTGCCACTGATGGATACCACAGACAGGTGCCATTGATGGATACCATGGACAGGTGCCACTGATGGATGCCATGGGCAGGTGCCATGGAAAGGTCCCATGTCAGCCCCAGTCCCACTGCCACCTGCCCTGGCTCTCAGGACAGCGAGCCCTGAGCAGCTACAGCTGCACCGGAACACTGGAATGAGCAAAGGGCTCTAAAGCATTCCCTGATCACCACCCCACATGTGTGCTGTGCCCACAGCTTCCCCCGAGGACTGCAGATCCATGGCCCAGTCAGTGCATGGCCCAAATTTCCTGTATTTTCTCTTAGAATCACAAAATCATGGAATGTCCTGAATTAGAAGGGGCTCCCAAGGATCATCCAGTCCAAGCTCTGTCCCTGCCCAGACCCCCAACAACCCCACCCTGGGCATCCCTGGCAGCGCTGCCTAAAGGCTCCTGGAGCTCTGGCAGCCTCGGGGCCGTGCCCGTTCCCTGGGGAGCTGTTCCAGTGCTGATTCCACCCTCTGGGACAGTGTGGAACCTTTCCTGATCTCCAGCCTGAGCTCCCTGGCCCAGCCCCAGCCGTTCCCTGGCTCCTGTCCCTGCCCCAGAAGGCAGAGCTCTTCCCTCTGAGCTCTGCCCTCCGTCTGCTCCTCTGCAGCTGAAGCATGCCCGTGCCCTCAGCTGCTCCTCCCGCAGTCTGCCCTGCAGACGCCTTTTCCCCGAGCAGGGAGCCAGGCTGGCACACGCTCCTGGCCCGTTTCCGTGGGCAGGAGCCCCGGGAGCCATCTGTGCCCAGCAGTTTGTGTGCAGAGCACGGCCACCTTCTGTTTGCCTCCTCCAGCTCCGTGCAGCAACAATCACAGAGAAACAGTTCTGTCATCCTCGCCATCCCCAGCCCCGTGGCCTCCTGAATGTGAATTAGTGTCTTAAGCAGTTTATTCATTCATGGCAATCTGTTCATTTATTTCCAGGAGATTGTAGCGCTCCGGGAAGCCTTGCATGGGGTGGTTTTTCTCTCTGAGCTCTGACTACATGAGATTTTTTATTTTTCCTAGATCGTTTCATCAGCTCAGCTTCCACAATGCAGGGATGATGGGTGAGACAGCCCTGCTCTCAGAAGACACAGAATCCTGGAATGTCCTCAGCTGGAAGGGACCCAAAGGGATCATCTAGCCCAGCCCTGTCCCTGTCCAGACCCCCAACAATCCCACCCTGGGCATCCCTGGCAGCGCTGCCCAAACCCCACTGGAGCTCTGGCAGCCTCGGGGCCAGAAAAAGGAGAAACTCCCATGCCCTCTAAAATAAACTGCAACACAAAAAGAGAACTGGATCTCCTGGGAACACCAGCTTTGCTGAAAGTCTCCCAACACCCCCGTGTTTTATCCAGCTCCAAAGCAGGAGCAGCCGTATCCCTGCCACAGCTGACACCTGGAGCGGGTCACAGCCCAGTGCAGTAAAATATTCGTGTTTAAAGCAAAGAGCATGAAACAATAGAAATCTTTCCAAAGCTTAAAAAAATGTTACTTTGACTGAATGGACATCATCCAACTTGATTTTCATAGAATCATAGAAACATGGAATGGTTTGGCTTGGAGAGACTTTGAAGCCACCCAGTGCCACCCCTGCCATGGCAGGGACACTTCCCACTGCTCCAGCCCCAGTGTCCAGCCTGGCCTCGGACACTGCCAGGGATCCAGGGGCAGCCCCAGCTGCTCTGGGCACCTGTGCCAGGGCTGCCCACCCCCCTAGCCAGGATTCCTGCTGGCTCAGGCCCAGTTTCTTCCCAGCCCAGTTCAGCACAGCCCTGGCATCTCCATCCTGACCCCAGTGCTGCTGCCAGCACCCCAAACCCGGCTGTGCCTGTCCCCAGGGACGGGACCCCCATGGCTGTGACACTGGGCAGGCCCTGCAGGCTCCTCTTTGTCCCTGCTGTTTTCAGCTCCCCTTTTTCCCGAGCCCCCAGATGCTCCCTCCCTCCTCTGGATCCCTGCCTGCATCCCTGGGCTCTGGATTCACTGTGGCAGAATGTTCAGGGTAAAACCCCTCCTCTCTGCCTGCTCTGAGGCTCCGGGAAGCGGAGCAGCTTCCAGAGCAGCGCCTGGCATTCCGCAGCATTCCCAGAGCAGCCCAGTCCCGGAACAGGGGCTTGGGCTTCCCTCCATCATCCCAGGGGTTCCTGCAGCTGGCATCCCTAGTTCCTGCCAGCAACGATCCCGTTATTCCTGCCAAAAATGATCCTGTTATTCCTGCCAGGAATGATCCCGAATTCCTGCCAGAAATGATCCCATTATTCCTGCCGGGAATGATCCCATTATTCCTGCCAGGAATGATCCTGAATTCCTGCCAGGAATTATCCCGTTACTCCTGCCATGAACAATCCCATTATTCCTGCCAGGAATGATCCCTTTATTCCTATTGGGAATTATCCCGTTACTCCTGCTGGGAATGATCCCGTTATTCCTGCCAGGAATGATCCCTTTATTCCTATTGGGAATGATCCCATTACTCCTGCCAGGAATAATCCTGAATTCCTGCCAGGAATGATCCCGTTATTCCTGCTAGGAATGATCCCGAATTCCTGCCAAGAATGATCCCGTTATTCCTGCTGGGAATGATCCCGAATTCCTGCCGGGAATGATCCCGTTATTCCTGCTGGGAATGATCCCGTTATTCCTGCTGGGAATGATCCCGAATTCCTGCTGGGAATGATCCCGAATTCCTGCCAAGAATGATCCCGTTATTCCTGCTGGGAATGATCCCGAATTCCTGCCAAGAATGATCCCGTTATTCCTGCTGGGAATGATCCCGAATTCCTGCTGGGAATAATCCCGAATTCCTGCTGGGAATGATCCCGAATTCCTGCCGGGAATGGTCCTGAATTCCTGCCGGGATCGGTCCCGAATTCCTGCCCGCGGTGCCCCAGAGAGCCCAGGATGTGTCAGGCGAGCCGGGGCAGTTCCGCTGTTCCAGACAAACCCCAAATCCCGGCTCGGGCTCGGGAATCCCAGGCTCGGGATGGGGGCACCCGGGCTCTGCTGCTTCGGCAGGCAGGGCGCTCCGCGGGTCCCGGATCAGCAGCAATTAACGGGTCATTAATTAGGGTGCGAGCCGCTCGTGTCCCGCGGATCCCGGATCCCGGCAGCAATTAACGGGTCATTAATTAGGGTGCGAGCCGCTCGTGTCCCGCGGATCCCGGATCCCGGCAGCAATTAACGGGTCATTAATTAGGGTGCGAGCCGCCCGTGTCCCGCGGGTCCCGCCGGGAGCGGCTTTGCCTTCGCGTGATTGCCCTCTGCTGTAGACGCGGGGGCATGCACGGCCGCTGTCACCGCTGCCACCGCTGCCATTGTCACCGCTGCCGCCACGGCCACTGGCACCGCTGTCACCATGGCACTGCCACCACTGTCACTGTCACCACTGTAATTGTCACCATTGTCACCATGGTCACTGTCACCACTGCCACTATTGTCATTGTCACCACTGTCACCATTGTCACCACTGTCCCCATGGCCACTGTCACCGCTGTCATCATTGTCACCAGTCACCATGGTCACCGCCACCATTTTCACCACTGTCACAACTGTTACCACAGCCACTGTCATCTTTGTCATCACTGTCACCACCGTCGCCATGGCCACTGTCACCATCACCATTGCCACCACAGCCTCTGCCACCATTGTCACTACTGCTACCTCTACCACCAATGCCACTGCCACCACTGCCAACATCTCCAACACCATTGCCACCACTTCCACTGCCACCAGTGCCACCGCCATGGCCACCCACTGACCCACTGCCACTGCCACCTCCCCTGCTGGCACCAGCACAGCCAGAGCCACCACTGCCCCTGCCACCACCTCTGGGACAGCGGTCCCACCTCCCGGGTGCCACAGGAGCAGCAGAGCCCTTTCCGGGCTCCTCTGGCCAAGCCAATACACCAATATTGTCACCAAGGGACACTTCCAAAGGCCACGGAATCGAATCCGTGCTGGTGTTGAACACAGCCCAACTTCAGCACAAAGCGACATTTACTGTTTTAAAGAGACAAAAAAAGCCTTAAAACTAAAAACAAAAGCAGGTTCAGCTATTGCAGCGAGATTGTCACAGCCAGACAGAGCCCTGGGGGAGAGCCCGGACTTCTCCTGGTTCTTCTCCCAGGAATTGCCCCTTGTGCCTCGGTCAGCACCCCGTGCCCAGCTCCAGGAGGGCGTGGGATCTCTGGGAAACGCAGCCCAGGGATCCAGGACACAAATCCTTCCTGGCAGGAGCTGCCTGATGTCGAGAGCGATCAGAGGCGACACGGAAATGTGGAGCGGAGATGAAAAGTAAATGTTGTTCCCTGTAATTTGATGGGAAGGACTTTTTCAAGTATTCCCATGTTTTGTTCAGATTAACTTATCTCTGCTTTCCCACCGACACCCGGAGCTGCGGGGAAGGGAGAAGGGAAGGCAGCGAATAAATAAGCAGTAAACAGATAAATAAGCCTGGGAAGATGAAGGGCTCGCATTCAGATTTCACCAGGAGCAAAAAACAAAAGGGGAGCTGGAATGCTGCGATGCACAAACAATTCTGGCAAAGAATTCTGTTTTAAATCTATACCTATTGGAGGAGGTCTGAGGCTCCAGCACAGCCCCAGGGGTTTGGGAAGGGCTTGGCAGTGTTCCCATGGCTGACACCACCCTGGGAGGACCCCATGGAACCCCAGAATGGATGGAAGGCACTTTAAATCCCACCCAGTGCCAGCCCTGCCATGGCAGGGACACCTCCCACTGTCCCAGGGTGTCCCAGTGTCCAGCCTGGCCTGGGGCACTGCCAGGGATCCAGGGGCAGCCCCAGCTGCTCTGGCAATTCCAGCCCAGCCAGGAATCCCCAGTTCCCAATCTGCCATCCATCCCTGCCCTCCTCTGGCTTCAAGAAGCTCAGAGGTAGGAGCTGGGCCTGCCCGGGGCTGGGGCTGTCCCCTCCCTGCAGACTGACAGGGAATTGCATCAAGCCCTTGAGTGGATTTCCAGTGAGAGGAACTATCCCTTGGATATTCTGGTTTGATTTGCTCAAGGCTAAAATTGTTTTTTTTTCTATTTCAAGCGTGTTTGGCTGCTGCTCCCAGGCACTGGACCTTGTTGCACCTTCATCTGATAAATCAGAGACCTTTGTTTTCAGGCATCTTCTCCCCTGACAGTGCTCAGGTAGAGATGAAACCAGGGCTTGTTCTCATCGGGCAGAGTAAATAAATGCAGTTTGCTCAGTGTTCCACTGGAAGATGGGTCTTGTGCACCTCAGGTCTTCCTGTCCTGCTCTTCCAGGGCCTGGGGACAAATATTTTAGCAGGGCCTGTGGCAATAGAGCAAAGGGTGGTGATGTTTGACCTGAGAGAGAAGAGATTCACACTGACATGGTTTTACACAATGAAGGTGGCACACATTCCCAGAGCAGCTGTGGCTTCCCGGGCCCTGGCAGTGCCCGAGGCCAGGCTGGGCACTGGGGCTGGAGCACTTGGGACAGTGGAAAAAGCCCCCAAGCAGGTGTTCCCTGGGGAGGGGACAGTGCCCGAGTCACCGAGGAGCTGGAATGGTTCCCTGGCTCCTAAGTCAGGTTCTGGCACACAGAGTGACCCACGTGGCCCCAGAGCCCAGCCCTGGACATGCAGAGACCAGTTACAGACCAGGGCAGGGCCGGGCAGGGCTGGGATGGACACCAGTGCCTGCAGGGACGTACAGCAGCTGGAATGTTGGCCATGGCAGCAGTGAGGAGTTTCCTGCCGATAATTCCAGGCACCTTTCCTTCCCTGTCTCCTGGGGCTGGAATCACAGCCCCAGCTGCAGAGCCGGTGGGTTTGGGGGGGTCTGGGGTTACCATTTTCCAGGGACAGGGGCAGGTTCAAACAGCTCTTTCCAGGATGAGCTCCCTGCTCCTGTCTGGGTGCCTGCAGGTGCATCCTTGCCATCCCAGGCTGGCTGGGAGAGGACAGGGGTGCGTGGGCTGCTCTGCTCCCGTGGGCTCCCAGGAACCATCCCAGACCCCTGGGATGTGCCAGCTCCTGCTGGAGCACCAGGCTCTGGCCAGAGGATCCTTCTGTTCCCCAGGGAGCTGCAGGAGCAGCAGGAACAGCCAGGCCAGGCCTTGCCTGAGCTGCCTGAAAAATGCAACAGTTCTGAGCAGTCCAAAAATCCCCTCTGTACCAGACACTGCTGAGGGCACACCTCCAGTGCAGGGCCAGTTTGGGGCTCCTTGGCTCTGGAAGGACCTGGAGGGGCTGGAGCATGTCCAGGGAAGGGAACGGGGCAGGGAAGGAGCTGGGGAATTCCTGAGGGAGCTGGGAAGGGGCTCAGCCTGGAGCAAAGGAGGCTCAGGGGGCCCTTGTGGCTCTGCACAGCTCCTGCCAGGAGGGGACAGCCGGGGGGGTCGGGCTCTGCTCCAGGAACAGGGAGAGGAGCAGAGGGAACGGCCTCAGGCTGGGCCAGGGCAGCTCAGGGTGGGCCCAGCAGGAATTTCCCCATGGAAAGGGGGCTCAGGCCGTGGAGCTGCCCAGAGGAGTGCAGTCCCCATCCCTGGGAGGATTTAACAGCCATGCAGATGTGACACTTGGGGACAGGGGTGGCCCTGGCGGTGCTGGGGAAGGGTTGGACTCCACGGTCTGAGGAGGCTTTTCCAGCCTGAAGAGCCCTGAGATTCCAAGATTCAGAAACGCCTGCAGTATCTTCCTGGAGAGGCTCAAAGCCCTGAAGAGACAAACCCTCTCCTGCTCTACCCAACACGATCCAAGCAGACTCTTCCCTCTCCATCTGCTCAGAAGGATTTGAAGTGCCTGTGAGCTGCAGCGAGGCACAGCAGTGATGGAGGGGTGTCAGAGCAGCGCTGCTGGCAGCTGGGAGCAAATGAAGATGTAGCTCTGCAACCCTTCCAGCTCCAAGTGGCCCCAAAGGGGACATCAGCAGCAGCAGCAGCAGCAGAGAGCCTGCCAAGGGAAAGTGCTCTCATCACTCCCGTGCTGAGCTGGGCTCCCAGCACAGGGCTGGGCTGAGCAGAGCAGCCCTGACGGGGCCAGAGCTGCAGGTGCTGCTTTGTAGCCAAGGATTGGAGCACCCACAGCAGTGCCAGGGCTCCTCCAGCCCCAGGGGCAGGGTTTGGGGTGATCTCTGAAGGTTTGGGGTGATCTCTGAAGGTTTGGGATTTCAGTCTCCAAGGCAGGATGAGCAGCCCTGGGTGCAGGGTTTGGGGTGATCTCTGAAGGTTTGGGGTGATCTCTGAAGGTTTGGGATTCCTGTCTCCAAGGCAGGAGAAGCACCCCATGGATGGATGCTCGCTGCAATGAAGGACTGGCCAGGGGAATCCATCCCTGTCCCGGAGGCTCCAGCTCGGGAAGAATTTCCTCACAGCAAGGGCTTTTGAACACTGCAGGGGCTGACCTGCAGACCTGGCTTTTCCATCAGACATCCAGGAGGGACCTGGTCATTTTTCCAGGCTCCTCCCCACCCCTTTTCAGGGGACCAGCTGTGTGCCCCCCTCACACCTGTAAACCACAGCCCAAAGGCTGTGATTGGAACAGCCTGGGACAGTGGGAGGTGTCCAGGTGGGGTGGGATGGGATGAGCTTCAGGGTCCTTCCAACCCAAACCAGTCTGGGATCCTGCAGGAATCCCACCCTCAGCTCCCTGCCGGGGCTCAGGGCTCTCCCCGTGAGCTCCGGGTGTGGGGCAGGGC
This sequence comes from Motacilla alba alba, assembly GCF_015832195.1. Classification (NCBI taxonomy): domain Eukaryota; kingdom Metazoa; phylum Chordata; class Aves; order Passeriformes; family Motacillidae; genus Motacilla; species Motacilla alba. The sequence goes on from NC_052020.1 coordinate 61,856,881, forward strand.
TGGGGATGGCAGGAGGTTCCACAGAGGCCCGGACACAGCCAATCAACCAAATAAAGCTGCAGCAGGTCGCTTCCTCATGCAGGGATGGGGCAGATATGTGGATTAGGTGGGTACAGGCAGATACCAGCACATCACCCATCAAGAGTCAGCACAGCAACAGCTTCACAACCCCAAACTGCCCAGGAAGAAGTGAAAGGGAGTCTGACAGATTCACACAGCCCAGAAACAGAGCACTGGAAAGGAGCGGAGAGGCACAGATGGAGACACCTGGGTTTATAAAGGGGTTGTGTTATCCCCACTCCCAGCCCACCCCTCTTTCATCCTCCTAACCATGACCCCAGGCTGCTGCCGGGCACAGGGCTTGGCCAAGGCCCCGAGGACAGGTCCTGGGAGCAGGGAGCTCAGGCTTTGGGGCAGACCACGGAAGGATGCTCAGAGCCACTGCTGCCTGGAAGGGTTCCAAAAACCTGTGGCTGTGGCACGTGGGGACATGGGTTGGGGTGGCTTTGGCAGGGCTGGGGAAGGGCTGGCACTGGATGGGCTGAGGGATCTTTTCCAGCCTTGATTCCCTGAATGGAAAGGATGCCTGTGTGCCACCTAAATCAGGATACTTCCCGTGCCCTGGCAGGAACAACACGTGGGGCTTGACTGAAGGGTGCCAGCAAGGCCGGGCATTTCCGTGTGTGCCCCACATCCCACCCCGAGAGGACGCTCACCTGAGTGGAGGTCCTGAGCCCTGAGCAGAGGAACTCTGAGCTCTCAGAGGGCTGTGGGACAGGACAGGGACGTGGGGCTGCACACGGGGTCAGGTGCCCAGGGCAGGGGCAGTCACCAGCCTGAAAATGGTCAGAAAATTCAGTAAAATCAGAGAATCGTGGGGTATCCTGAGCTGCAGGGACCCACAGGGATCATCCCAAACCCTGCCCTGCCCAGACCCCCAACAACCCCACCCTGGGCATCCCTGGCAGTGCTATCCAAAGGCTCCTGGAGCTCTGGCAGCCTCGGGGCCGTGCCCATTCCCTGGGGACCCTGGGCAGTGCCAGCACCCTCTGGGGAAGAACCTTTCCCTGAAATCCACCCCAAACCTGCCCTGGCCCAGCCCCAGCATTCCCTTAGCTCACACTCTATGCCAGGTTCAGTGGGAATGGTGGGGCTGCTGCAAGGTTGGAATGAGGATCCCAGCATTCCCTCGGGTCACACTCCCTGCCAGGTTCAGCGGGAATGGTGGGGCTGCTGGAAGGTTGGAATGAGGATCCTAGCATTCCCTCAGCTCACACTCCATGCAGGTTCAGCGGGAATGCTGGGGCTGCTGGAAAGTTGGAATGATGATCACATTGCTCTTCCAGCCCCAGCAATTCTGGAGCTCCCTGCCCTGCCCCACCACCCCAACCCCAGGGTGCTGGTGCCCCAGGCTTCCTCCGCCTGTCTTTGTGACAAGCATTTCCATCTGCAGGCAGAGAAAGGAGCCCGCTCCTGTCCCAGGATGTGCTCGGTGTGTTAATCACCCCCCGCCATAATTGCTGCCGAAGATTCTTCCTGTTGCATTTATGCACTCCACCTGATTAGCAGGCATGGAACAGCAGCAATTTGCCATAATATTCTGAGAGCGCTTAATTTTCTCTTTGATGAAAGAGCTGTAAATGGAGGCACCTGTACTCAACAGCTCCTCTGATTACTTACTTCATTATTGTCACACTTCCCATTATTATTTGATATTTGCAAACAGCACTATTAGAGCTCATCCACTGCCTGGTGCCCACTGAAGGAAGAACAGGTGCTTTTTTCCTAATTACACAGGAATATATTTTCCATGGATCCTCCTCATGCCAATTATTTCTTTGAGATGCACGCCAATTATTTCTTTGAGATGAGCTGCGCTGATGAGGAAGTTTCCATGGGAATGGGCTCCTGAGGGGGAAAGGAGGATGCAGGGGTGGCACGAGTGCAGGCAGGTACCCTCGGTGGGACAGGCAAGAAGGAAGATAAACAAGGCTTTTCCCAGCTGTGGCTGCCCCTGGATCCCTGGCAGTGCCCAAGGCCAGGCTGGACACTGGAGCTGGAGCACCTGGGACAGTGGGAGGTGTCCCTGCCATGGCAGGGGTGGCACTGGGTGGGATTTCAGGTTCATTCCCACACAAACCATTCTGGGATTCTGTGAAATCCTCTGCAGAATGATCCCTGTTCATTCCACAACGACATTTAAACCATGGGTCTTCTTCCCTTCCCATTTTAGTTGCACCCAGTTGTGTTTTTCCCCCAGGGAGTTCCAGCTGACAGCAGGAAGGGCAGGAGTGAGCAGGGACACATCCAGGTGCCAGGCACTGCCTGCAGCAGGGACGGCTGCAGCTCCAGCCTTCCCCAGATCCCACCTGGTGAGGGGAGAAGCAGGAGAACAGAGCTCCATCCTCCAAACCAGCCTGCAGCGTCCACCAAAAAGCCCAGCCAAAGGAACAAGAGCAGCATTTGCTGCTTCTGGAGCACAATGGGGTGCTTGGTTTTGATTTGCAAAGCAGAGCCCCAGCCCAGGACACCCAGGGAACTTCTGCTCCTGTCCTACCAGCTGGCTGGAGTGACCATGGCTGTAGCAACCATGGCCCAGGGTGACCATGGCCCAGGGTGACCATGGCCCAGGGGTGACCACAAACCAGGGGTGACCACAGCTGGAGTGACCATGACCCAGGGTGACCACAACCCAGGGGTGACCACAGCTGGAGTGACCATGACCCAGGGTGACCACAACCCAGGGGTGACTATAACCCAGGGGTGACCATAACCCAGGGGTGACCACAGCTGGAGTGACCATGGCCCAGGGGTGACCATAACCCAGGGGTGACCATGGCTGTAGTGACCAGGACCCAGGGTGACCATGGCCCAGGGGTGACCCCAGCTGTGGTGACCACAGCCCAGGGGTGACCATGGCTGCAGTGACCATGGCTCAATGGTGACCACAGCTGCAATGACCATAGCCCAGGGGTGACCACAGCTGTAGTGACCACAGCCCAGGGGTGACCATGGCTGCAGTGACCATAGCCCAGGGGTGACCATGGCTGTAGTGACCATGGCTCAATGGTGACCACAGCCCAGGGGTTGCTGATCTGGTGCTCACACTTGATCTTACAGGGCTTTTCCAACCTTGATGCTCCCCTGACCCTGTGATTCTCACTCACTCCTATTATTATTATTAGCAAAATGCTCCAATTAACTTTTTCGTATTTCGAAAATCAAATCAGGCTGGGCTTTGACGAGGTCCAGCCACTAATTTATTTTCAAAGGAATGCAAGC
>NC_052020.1:61861162-61911957 GCF_015832195.1 Motacilla alba alba
CCCAGCCGGGAGAATGCATCTGACTCCCTGGATATCAGAAGGCTAATTAATTACTTTATTATGCTATATTATTCTGTACTGTATTACACTACTGTCGCCCTGATTTTTTAAGATTTTCTAAGCCTTCTGATGTTTACATTCTTGTAACGAACTTTCTCACAAACTTTCTGTAAACAACTCATTGTTTTGCATTCTTTTATGGAGGAGGAGAGATTGGATGGACTGGTGGTTTGTCCAGTGTCACTGGGGAGGTGGCACTGTTACCCTCCAATCCGCTGTCACTTTTGGAAATCTATAAATGCTGGAGTCAGAAAATAAACGTTCCCCTTTTTTCTTCACCTTGAGAACAGCAGCGAGCGTGTCGTTCGTGTCCTGTAGTGACACACTACATCTAAACTGAAACTGCACAAGCACCCAGCTGCACAAAACCTTGTGACTGTGCTGACCAACAGTCTGGACACGCTCTTGGCCCTGACAGGCCAAGGAACCAAACGCCACCACTCTGGGCAAACAATCTCCACATTGCATTCCGCTTTGGCACAGCACAGGCGCAGTGAATGAGACAAGAATTGTTTGGATCATTCTTTTCTCTGCTTCTCTCACTGCTTCTCTCAGGTTCAGAGAACGTGAACCCCACACCCTGGCATGGTGGAAGGTGCCATCCATGGCACTGGGGGGGATGTGAGGTCCCTTCCAGCCCAACCACGGTGTGTCCATCTGTCCACTTTGTCCCAGAGCCCGTGGGAGCTGCTGGGGAAGGCTGTTGGGCCCAAATGAAGGTGTGCTGATGGAGGTGAGCACAGGTGAGGCCCATCCTCTCCTCTCCCAGTCCCAGCACTGTCACCAGCACACCCAGCAGCTCCAGGGGACCCCGTGGCCTCCCCAGGCCTGGCCCTGCCAGCAGGGCTGCAGCACCCTGGTGTGGCAGCAGCTCTGTGGGCACTGAGAGCAGGCACAGCTTCCCCAGGCATTGCCCTGGGAAAGGCTGTGAGGAGATCAGAGAAAAGAATGAGAGACAATTCTTATCTTAGCCTGCTGCCCTGGTGTTGTGCACATGAGGAATGTGTTATGGGGATTGTTTACCAAAGGGTGGTTTGTTAATTGGACACTGGAGGTATTTGGAGGGACTGACCGATGAGGTCAATCCGTATCAGACTGTCCTCCGGGCAGCACTGACACAACCAGAGGACACAGCCTCAAGCTGAGCCACGGAAAATACAGGGATTGAAAATTCCTTTAACCCAAAGCAGTGTGGGATTGCCAGGAGACAGCCTGGGGCAGTTCCCCACGGCAGGGGCAGCAGGGGAGGCTCTGGGGGAGATGAGTATCCGGTTGGATATCAGGAAAAAGTTCTTTATGGAAAGGGTGATAAAGCTCTGGAAGTTCTGGAAGTTCTGAGGTGGTGCAGTCACCATCCCTGGGAGTGTTTAACAAAGCCTGGGTGTGGCACTGGGTGCCAGGCTTGAGCTGAGCTGTTGGTGCTGGGTTGGACTTGATGATCTTGGAGGTCTCTTCCACCCTGGGGGTTCTGTGACTGTGACTCTGTGACTCTGAATCTGTGACTTGGTGACTCTGTGACTCTGTAAATCTGTGACTCTGTGACTCTGTCTGTGAGGGTTACGGGCTTCTCAATAAGTACAATATAATAAATGATACAGAAGGACGAAGCAATGGATCAGCCTTCTGCAGTCATGGAGCCCGTGCTCATTGTTCCCCGTCCAGGGCACCGTTACCACCATGGTCTGTGGCCAAGGTGAGGGGCAATTAAGGTAAACTCGTGAAGGAAACGCCGTCTCTGGGAGGTGTGACTTGTTGGAACAGGATTTCTGATGTGGGAACATGAAAACTGACAAATGGGAATCATTCCATGCAACGTGTAATTAAATAGTACAACTCATTGGCACAGGGGGTTGCTATGGCAAATAATTTATACGGCTTGGGAAGGAGAGGCACATCAGGCAGATACCAGCAATACCTGCTAGCTCAGCTCAGCGAGGGGCATGGGCTGAGCTCTGGCTGCTGCTCCGGGCAGCTCCTGGGAGCTCTCTCTGCATCCCAACGTGCCCTGCTCCTGGGCATGTCCCCTGACATTCCGCATTCCCATTTCCAGTGGGAATTTCATTGGCTCTAATTTAAATTCCATTTAAAATGGAATAATTTTAGCATTATTTTCAGAGCTGTATAAAAATACCTTTATTTATCGCAGAATAAATTTATTTTACATATCTATAATTTTTCAGAATATTTTTTTTAGCTTCAGGATAATTGCCCAGAGCAGCTGGGGCTGCCCCTGGATCCCTGGCAGTGCCCAAGGCCAGGCTGGACACTGGGGCTGGAGCAGCCTGGGACAGTGGGAGGTGTCCCTGCCATGGCAGAATGAGATGAGCTTTAAGGCCCCTTTCAACCTAAACCATTCTGGGATTCTGTGATTTTTTTGTTGTTGTTATTTTTTTGGAATAGTTGAAATGGAACATCCCTGCTGTAAGATTTTCCTTCATTCTCTTTTCCCCCTGGGAAGGGTCAGGAGTTGTAGAAAAAGGCTTGAATATATTTTGCCCAGTCTGAAGGTGACTTTTCATGGGATTAAGCTCTTTGCAGAAGAATTTGAGCTCCTTTCTTTGCCTTAATTTTGTGCTTTACTTATAAATGCTCATTGCTAATGTTAACTAGCTATTAGCTTGGTTATTATTTGCTAATTATTAATTACTAATTGATGGCATCCTGGAACACCTCCAGGGATGGGCACTCCAACCCTCCCTGGGCAGCTCCAAGGCCTGAGCCCCCTTTCCATGGGGAAAATCCTGCTGTGCCCACCCTGAGCTGCCCTGGCCCACCCTGAGGCCGTTCCCTCTCCTTGTCTCCCTGGACTTGTTTGGATGTCCCTGGATGTGTTTGGATGTCCCTGGTTGTGTTTGGATGCTCCTGGATGTGTTTAGGGTGTCCCTGGATGTGTTCGGATGTCTCTGGATGTGTTTGGATGTTCCTGAATGTATTTGGATGTCCCTGGATGTGTCCCACATCCTGGATGTGTTTAGGATGTCCCTGGATGTGTTCCCCAGCCCTGGATGTGTTTAGGATGCCCCTGGATGTGTCCCCCAGCTCTGGGTGTTTTCCCCATCCCTGGCTGTGTCCCCCCAGTCCTGGATGTGTACCCCCAGCCCTGGATGTGTTTGGATGTCCCTGGCTGTGTCCCCTCATCCTGGATGTGTTTGGATGTCCCTGGGTGTGTCCCCCAGCCCTGGCTGTGTCCCCCTATCCTGGCTGTGTCCCCCCAGCCCAGCCCCCCCCAGCAGCACCAGGATTGATTGATTGATTGTATAAATGCCGTGACAAGTTTGTCTCACCCGGGATAAATTGCCTCTATCCATTAAAAATTACCCCAAAACAACCAAAGGACCAGCTCTGGGCAAAGCAGCTGTGAAGAAATCCTCCCAGTGCCCCTTGGGGGCCAAAGCCCATGTGGGGGGACACGCTGGGGACAGCTGCCTGTGCCTGGGGCAGCACTGCCAGGAGCATTCCCAGAGCTTGCTCTCCCTGCCAGCCAGCCCCGGGCTGCTCCCAGGAATCATTTTCTGATTATGAGTGTTTCTGGGCTGTGTGTTAATCATTCACTATTCATTAGTTCTGAACTGTGACTGACCACCTAAATGGAGTGCACTATTTCTGGGCCTCAATTAGGTAATTGAAATGCTCTTTAAATCAGAGTAATTAGCAGTGTGGCTTTTCAGATGAATTATTTTTTACCCTGAATTAATGGAGAACTGGGGGCCTTGTGAGCTGTTGTGCCCATTCTTTGGCAGCGCCCTGGATTCTGTCAGATAAGGAGCAGCAGGAGTTTGTGCATCGCCTCGAACAGACCTGACAGCTCCCGTTTGTTAAAATATTCCCAATTCTGGGCTCCGAGGGCTCAGCCAGCTCCAAGAGCTCAGAAATTTCAAACACAATTTGGAACCAACGAGGCACGCTGGTCGCAGGAGCCATGATTTGGTGGCAGTGTATTAATGCTGGCTCCTCAAGATGGTGGAAATCAGTAATTCTGTGTTTTCTGAGCTCTGTGCCCCTCCAGAGAGAGCAGAGCTGCTCAGAGGAGCTGATCTAAATATTTCCCAGCAGGGGAAAATATTTCCCAATATTTCCCAGCAGCCTGAGCCTGCTCCTGCCCTCCTGGATCAGGGGCCACCTGAACCCAGAGCTGTAAATATTCACAGTGCCAACCAGACAACGCAGCTTCATGTAAAAGGGGTGGGAGTGAAGGGTTCAAAAAATGGAGATTTTTGGTCCTAAAATCTCCACAGGCCCTGATTTGGTTTATGCTGTTAGAAGGTGTTTCACTTCAGCCACGGGGATGCTGCTGCTGGGCCGTGGCCAGAGTCCTGCTGGCCACCAGTGACCAGAGGTGACCCTCATTGTCCCTCATTGTCCCTCATTGTCCCTCAGGGTCCCTCAGGGTCCCTCAGGGTTTCTCAGGGGTCCCTCGGGGTCCCTCAGGGGGTACTCAGGGATCCCTCAGAAGTACCGCAGGGTCTGTCAGGGGCCACTCAAGGTCCTTCAGTGTCCCTCAGTGTTCCTCAGGGTCCCTCAGGGTCCCTCAGTGTTCTTCATGGTCTCTCAGGGTCCCTCAGTGTCCCTCAGAGGTCCATCAGGATCTCTCAGGGGTCTCTCAGGATCTCTCAGGGTCCCTCAGGGGTCCCTCAGTGTCCCTCAGGATGTCTCAGGGTCCCTCAGGGGTCCCTGCTGCCATCCTCCCCAGGGACACGGGCCCGGGGCTGCAGGGCACCCTCAGCACAGCGAGGGGACCCCGAGCTGAGGGTCAGGACACTGCCACAGGGACCTGGACAAGCTCAGGAGTGGCCAAGGGAATCCTGTGAACAGGGCCAGGAGCTGGGGCTGCCCTGGAGTCACTCAAAGCTGGGATGAGCAGCCCTGGGAGATGATTTGGGGGTGCTGGGGCTGCCTGGGGTCACTGCAGGTGGGGATGAGCAGCTGGGAGAGGATTTGGAGGTGCTGGGGATGAGCTGGGGCTGCCCGGGGACCAGTCCAGGCTGGGATGAGCAGCTGGAGAAACCCTGGGAGAGGATTTGGGGGTGCTTGGGCTGCTCTGGGGTCACTCTAGGTTGGGATGAGCAGCTGGGAAAGGATTTGGGGGTGCTGGGGGGGAGCTGGGGCTGCCCCAGCCCAGAGCCCCCCGAGCCTGGGCTGAGCCCAGCGTGGGCAGCAGGGAGGGATTGGGATTCTGCTCCTCTGCCCCCTCAGGTGAGATCCCACCTGGAATCCTGGCTCCAGCACAGGGAGCACCTGGAGCTGCTGGGGAGAGCCCAGAGGAGGCTCCAGGATGAGCAGAGGGATGGAGCAGCTCTGCTGGGAGAGCTGGGAATGTTCCCCTGGAGAGGAGAAGCTTTGGGGTCACCCAGGTGTGGCCCTGCAGGGCCTGAAGGAGCTGCAGGAAAGAGGCAGAGAGGATTTCCAAGGGATGGAGGGACAGAGCGCAGGGAGTGTGTGAGGGCAGGGATGGATGGGAGATTGGGAACTGGGAATTCCTGTCTGGGCTGGGATTCCCAGAGCAGCTGTGGCTGCCCCTGGATCCCTGGCAGTGCCCAAGGCCAGGCTGGACACTGGGACACCCTGGGACAGTGGGAGGTGTCCCTGCCATGGCAGGGCTGGCTCTGGGTGGGGTTTGAGGTCCCTCCCAAGCCCAGCGATTCCCTGGTCCTGTGATCTGTTTGTGGAAGTCCCAGAGCCCCTGGAGTTTGGTTTATCTGTTACAAACAGCCCAGTCTCCCTCTCAGGCTCTCTGTTTTTATCTGTGTGGCACCATCAGAAAGCCTTGTGCAGCCTGGCTATTCCTACTTGATATTCAGGACATGAGGCTTTACAAGAGGAAATGTCTTGATGTATCTGCTATTTTATTTTTAATGAAAACATTTCTTGCTCTGAAAAAAAAAAGAGGTCACTGCGCATCTCCGGGTACAAATTATTGCATATGCACAGGAGCTGGAAAACCACCGGGTTTAGAAACCACTAAATTCCCACTCAACAGCACCTTTGGAACATGCAAATAAGGCAGAAGCAAGCAGCACGTTGTGGGGTTTGGAGCGCACAGAAATATCCTCCCCGGAGCAGCCCCGCTCCCCGGGGACCGCGCTCGGCAAGGAGGGGAAGGGAAATTTTCCTGTTCAAAAACCTTTGTGGAGCAGTGAGAAAACCGCTCCTGGGCAGAGGGCTGGAGGCTCTGATCCACCAAATACCTTCCCTGGAAGGAGCGGGAGGGCACAAAGAGGAGCTGCAGGGGGAGGAGGCAGTGCCTGTGCGCCCCCAGCAGCCCCTCGGGACATCATTTGCTCCTGCACGCAGCTCCTGCCTCTCCCCTGCTGCTTCCACCTCTTTGCTTTCCAAAAGAACCTGCAAGAAAATGGAATTTTTTCCCTTTTTTCCCCCCCCTAAATTTTTTTTTCAAATTTCTTTGCAGCTGAGGGGAAAAACCCAGCCCTGCCAGCGGGGCAGAGGCAGTGCAATCTGCAATGGTAATTTGGAGCTTCTCCTGGGGTGTTGAGGGGATGGGGCAGTGAAGGACCTGTCCTCCAATGCCAGGCTGGACACTGGGACAGTGGGAGGTGGCCCTGGGGTGGCCCTGGAACAGCTGCAAGCGTTCCGTGAGCGGCTCTGTTTGTGGTTCTGTGGGATCAAAGAGAAACCATCCCCGTGGCTGCCGTCAGGTTCCTGCAGCAGCTGCTGCAGCACATCCCCAGCAAGCCCTGCAGCTGCAGCCGGCAGGGCTGCGGGCAGAGCAGGAGGTGCCATTCAGCTGTGTGCCAGCCCCCAGGGACAGCAGCAGTGCAGTTTGTCCCCTGCCATCTGCAGCAGCAGGTGCCTGGCGGGGCATGTGGGGCAAACCAGGATGGGGGAGCCCTGTGCCATTCTCCCAGCCTCTGTTCTTCACCAGAATAAATCAATTAAGAGGCAAAGAACGAGGCCACGTGCCCTGTAAAGAGCAGAATGTGGTGTGGCTCTCTGGGTGAAGGGTTTTCCATTGGCCATGTACCCCATAAAATCAGAATCTGGCATGGCTCTCTGGGTGAAGGGTTTTCCATTGGCCATGTACCCCATAAAATCAGAATCTGGCATGGCTCTCTGGGTGAAGGGTTTTCCATTGGCCATGTACCCCATAAAATCAGAATCTGGCGTGGCTCTCTGGATGAAGGGTTTTCCATTGCCCACGTGCCCTGTGAAGAGCAGAATGTGGTGTGGCTCTCTGGGTGAAGGGTTTTCCATTGCCCACGTGCCCTGTAAAAATCAGAATCTGGCGTGGCTCTCTGGGTGAAGGGTTTTCCATTGCCCACTCCCAGTCTCTGAGTTAATGGGGTGTTTTTTGGGGTTTTATCAGTGCTGCTCCATCCCTGGGCTCGGGAGCTCTGGGCTGTGTGGATCAGCCTTTGGCCTGATCTCCCTGCTCATCCCTGCCCTGAAGATCCCCTTTTCCCATTTCCCTCGCTTCCCCCAGGACTGCACTTCCCTCGGGTGATGAACCACACAGGATCATCAGCAATCCTGGGCAGTTTGAGTGTTTGAAGCCCCTGTCTGGGAGCTGTTCCTTGTCTGAGCTCGAGTTCCCTGTTTGGCACCTCAAGAGCTCCGTTTGCTCTGAGGGCTGAAGGCACAGCTTAACAAAGTTTGACCAAATGCCATCAAATTCACTCAATTTGCCTCATCACCGCTCTCTCTCAGACTGCAAAATGTTTGGAGGGAAAACATCTCTTCAGTTTATGTGCGCACTCATCAATTTCATGGCACCACAAACCCAAACCTGGCCTGGCATATTCAGTTGCTGCCATAACCCAAACCATAAATCAGAATTATTTAAAGCCTCCTGCTGCTTTTCCTGGGCCTCTCCTCTCCTGCAGCTGCACCTGTGGATCCAGAGAGCCCCAGAAATAGATTTTTTCAATTATGACTCATGCTGTTGGCTTGATGGATACGAAATAGGGTCCCGATAATAGATCAGAATATTAATAATTTCTTTTGCTTAATTGAAAAGGTTATTTTAATGAAAATAGAGCACTTCAAATGTCTGTCCCGCGGGGATGTTCAGAGCTGTTTCCCTGGAAGGCACGTGCCTGCTGCTGGGGAGCTCCTGTTGCACACCAGCTGGGGCTGATTTTTGTACATTTTAGAGAAGAATGAGTTCAGTGCTCACTCCTGAGGGGAAGCCAGCCAAAGCCTGACTTTCCCCACCCTTCACACAGAACATCCTCTGCCAGGGGCTGGGGTTTGATCCATGGCAGGATTTCCAGGGCTGAGCCCAAAGAACTAGGGACAAGCACCTGGATGTTCCCCAGGCAGCTGAAACCCGCCCAGAGCAGCTCAGGCAGAGCTCAGCCCCCGGGTCAGCACAAAACCAAAGGCATTTCCTGAATAATGGCCAAAATTCTATTTATTGGTGTGAATTCTTTAACTCCCGGACCAGCACTGAATGCAGCTGATTGCTGGTTTAGGCTGCACAGATCGTTGAGAATGTAAATTAATGACAAACCATTAAAAATAAGAAGCAAGGATATGATAATGCCTGGTAAAAATACGGAGAGGTGGAATGGCATAGCAATATAAGCAAATTATCATCTTCAGGAGAGAAAAAGAAATACAATGGGATAAAAATCTTAGCAGATGGTGAAGTTTAGCATCACTTACTGGAGGTATTCAAAAAAGGAATGTTTTGTGAGCATAAAGAGAGTGAAGAAGAATTTTAGTTGATGCTTGATGAGGTTTTTATGAGAAGACATTATGTCCCTGACTTGGGAAGCAGCAGAAGTTTCAGTGAAAATGTAAATGTAAACAGAAGCTGATTCAATTTGTTGGGGGAAAAAGAAAAGACCAATTCAGGTTTCAGCCTAAATTAGACTAAAACCCCCTAAAATGTAAAAATAATTCCTGTGTGCCAGGCTTTTCTAGACAGGCAAACCTGCATCAGAATGAGGAGCATTAAATGCAGGGCTGTGGGGGGCCTCCCCCTGTGCAGCCCTGCCTTTGGCTGCTCAGCCCCTCTCAAAAAGGAGATTTCCCCCTGAAGGATGTCAGCAATCCCTGCTGTTCCCTTAGGAACCTCTCCCAGCCCAGATCTCCCCGCGGATCCCTGGAGCACATCAGGATGGGCTGGGCTGCACTGGGGGTCCCCAGAGCTGTGAATTTTGGGACACAATAATTTGGGTCCAAGGACCTGCATGTTTTGGCTGCTCTCAGCTTCAGGCAGGGACTCCTGACCACATCTCCTGGGATGGTGGGAGCAGTGGGGAAATCAGGAGTTTTAACCCAGAATTTTGAGGCTTCAAGTGGAGTGACTTCAGTGGAGCAGAAGAGTTCAAGGAAAGGGTGAAGACATGAACCAAAGTAGCAAGGAAGTACACTTTATTTTTTTTTTGTTTCTGAGTTTCCACAAGCAGCAGTTGAACCTCTGGCAGAAGTGAAGCATCTTCTACTTTCACCTAGGAAACAGAAAAGTGAAAATGTTGCTGCCCATGTGTCCCTGATGCTGTGGGACACCGGTGCAGGGACACGGGGCAGGAAGGAAAGGAAGGAGGGAATATTTCCATAGCCAGTGCTGGGGATGAACAGCCAGCTAAGAGCTGGAAATGAAACAAAATCTTGTTGCAGTAAAAATTTTCAGAGCAGAAAGGAAATACCAGGATCCATTTCCCCACTATCAAACCTAAACCTCCCCTGCTGCAATCTGAGGCTGTTTCCTCGGGCTCTGGCCCTTTGTTGTGCTGGAAGCTCAGCCAGGGCAGAAATTCCTCTCTGGCCAAGTCCTTAAGGCTCAAACAGCTGCAGGAGTGGCACAAGAGCCTTGTGCACTGGAAATGTTGTGTTTATTTCCAGCCCAACACTGGAAATGTTGTGTTTGTTTGTTTGCAGACTAGCCCTGTCCTACTTCAGTCAGGAGCACTGAATGTCACGGTGCTCCCAGCTCTGCCAGCAGCTGGAGGGTGGGGCTGGCTCCAGGATGGAGGAGCTGGTTCCAGTTTCGAGGGGCTGGCTCCAGGATCGAGAGGCTGGCTCCAGGATGGTGGGAATGGCTGGAGTTTCTTCTGCAGATTCTGGGCAGCTGCTGTTGCCCTGTCCATCCTGTCCATCCTGCCGTGTCCATCCTGTCCTGTCCATCCTGTCCATCCTGCCCTGTCCATCCTGTCCTGCCCATCCTGTCCTGCCCATCCTGTTCATCCTGCCCTGTCCATCCCGCCCTGTCCATCTTGCCCTGCCCATCCTGCCCTGTCCATCCTGTCCATCTTGCCCTGCCCATCCTGTCCTGCCCATCCTGTCCATCCTGCCCTGTCCATCCTGTCCTGTCCATCCTGTCCATCCTGTCCTGCCCATCCTGTCCATCCTGCCCTGTCCATCCTGTCCTGCCCATCCTGTCCTGCCCATCCTGTCCATCCTGCCTTGTCCATCCTGTCCATCTTGCCCTGCCCATCCTGCCCTGTCCATCCTGCCCTGTCCATCCTGTCCATCTTGCCCTGTCCATCCTGTCCATCTTGCCCTGCCCATCCTGTCCTGCCCATCCTGTCCATCCTGCCCTGTCCATCCTGTCCTGCCCATCCTGCCCTGTCCATCCTGCCCATCCTGTCCTGCCCATCCTGCCTATCCTGTCCTGTCCATCCTGTCCATCCTGTCCTGTCCATCCTGCCCATCTTGCCCTGTCCATCCTGTCCTGTCCATCCTGCCCATCCTGTCCTGTCCATCCTGCCCATCCTGCCCTGTCCATCCTGTCCTGCCCATCCTGCCCATGCTGCCCTGTCCATCCTGTCCATCCTGTCCTACCCATCCTGTCCTGCCCCTCCTGTCCATCCTGCCCTGTCCATCCTGTCCTGCCCATCCTGTCCATCCTGCCCTGTCCATCCCACCCTGTCCATCTTGCCCTGCCCATCCTGTCCTGCCCATCCTGTCCATCCTGCCCTGTCCATCCTGTCCATCCTGCCCTGTCCATCCTGTCCTGTCCATCCTGCCCTGCCCATCCTGCCCTGTCCATCCTGCCCATCCTGTCCTGCCCATCCTGCCTATCCTGCCCTGTCCATCCTGTCCTGCCCATCCTGTCCTGCCCATCCTGTCCATCCTGCCCTGTCCATCCTGTCCTGTCCATCCTGTCCATCCTGCCTTGTCCATCCTGCCCTGTCCATCCTGTCCTTGGATGTGGCTGAGCTGGGAGCTCACAGGACCAGGAGCCTCACCTGTGCCAGCCTCGGGCACTGCCTCTGGTACGGGGTGCCCTCAGTGCCACCCACACGTTCCTGGCTGGAATGTGGCCTCTGGAGGAGCCCTGCTGCCCTAGGGTCATCCTTGTGCTTTCTTTTGCCACCCTCCTTCCATTTCCAGGACATGAATGTTCCCTGGGGAAAAGGGAATGAGTTTTTTCCAATTCTCCAGACAATTCTCTGTAACAACTGGACATTGTGCACACAGCAGGGAAAGCAGGATCTGTCTGGATTATTCATTTCCAGGGGAAAGGGAAAGGTTAATCTAAAAGAATGAAAAAAAAGGCTCATTGTCAAGCTGAAAACAGAAAGGGAACAGGAAGAATTTTGGCATTTATGGCTCTTGTTGTCATAGAAACTGAACCTGATATTTCCATAGAGCAATTCGGAGCAGTAACAAATGCTGGATTTTATAACAGGGATGAATTAAGATCAACTTAAGATTTCCAATACATTGTCAGGCAGATCAAATATTGGTTTATTTTGTATTGCCAAGTTGTTATCAGAGTCCTTAAAAGCATTGCTGATAAATATAAATGAAACTGATCTGGCATTTTGGGGATATTATCAGAATTTGGAGTGGTTCAGAGAGAGATTTTACAATAACCCAGGAAAAGTCCCCAGATTTCCATGGGGACAGGGCATGTACCGCGTCCCACACAGCTCCTCCAGCCATGTCCTGCCCAAACCCCTTTTGGGAGCAATGCTGGTGCCTGGGGGCAGTTTGGGATGGGATGGGATGGGATGGGATGGGATGGGATGGGATGGGATGGGATGGGATGGGATGGGATGGGATGGGATGGGATGGGATGGGATGGGATGGAATGGGATTGAAAGGGAGCCCAGCAGGAGTGGCAGGAGGAGCTCCCTGCACAGCCCCAGCTCAGCTCCTGCTGCCTTCCCCAGGGTCTCACCAGCCTGGCACGTTGGCAGCTGGCAGGAGCAGCATTGCTTGGCTTCCCCAGGTTCTGCTTTTCCCTGTGGAATGTTGAAGTTGTGGTGGTGTCGTGTGAGGATCTGGCGTTTTCAGCTGGTTTGGCTCATCCTAGAGTGGCCACTGTGCCTCTGGGACCACCAAACTCAGGAATTAAAGGGTTTTTTTGGACCATTTTGATCATGAGTTATGTATTTTGTGAGTCATTTCCATGTAGTTATGACTGGAGGGCTTCTCTGAAGGAGGTTCTGCTTCAAAGCGACAACTTCTTTAACAAAAATCACATTTGATTTAAAAAGTTCCAGGAATGGCTATCTTACCAGAGTTGTGCATTACTCCTCACTGTTTTAATACACAAGCAAGAAAACAACCTTCATCCTGCTACCCCCAAACCATCTGTAATATGGGTTTGTTTAGCTTGCTTTCCAACCTGGATTTGTTTGTTTGTCTTTCATGGAGTAGGTTGGAGGATCCTCTGTCAAAGTCACCTTGCTTCTGTTGCTCAAAGTTGGAAACTGGGTCAAGACAGACTTTTCCCTTTTCTTTGCTGTGAAGCTGTGCCAGGAAGGGTCAGGCTGGAGATCAGGGAAAGGTTCTTCCCAAAAAGGTGCTGAGCACTGCCCAGGCTGCCCAGGGAATGGGCAGAGCCCCGGAGCTGCCAGAGCTCCAGGAGCCTTTGGGCAGCGCTGCCAGGGATGCCCAGGGTGGGGTTAAATTAAATTAAATTAAATTACAATAAATTAACACACACCTTTGGAAGAGGGACACACCTTTGGAATAGGGAACACACCTTTGGAAGAGGGAACACACCTTTGGAAGAGGGAACACACACCTTTGGAAGAAGGAAACCACCTTTGGAAGTGGGGACACACACCTTTGGAAGAGGGAACACACACCTTTGGAAGCACCTGGTGCCTTTATTTTTAACTCTCACTTGGTGGAGCTTTAGCAGTGCTTGTTCTCAGCTCAGCACTGCACACAGCCCTCTGGCAGATGAGCTGAATTCTCAATATTCTCATTTATTTTTGCTAAAGCTTCAGAAGACAGTGAGAAACTTCTCAGGATTTTACCAGCAGTTCCCGGAGTCAGACAAGGATCAGAGCCTCCTTTCTTGGAAAGCCGGAGCTGCTTCTTGGAGCTCTGTGTGCCCTCCGTGCTCAGGGAGGTCTCAGCACCTCGTGCCTCCATCAGGGGCAAACCACAGGGGTGAGGAGCTGAGGGCTGGCGTGGGCATGGCAGTGCCTGTGAAATACCCCACAGGCTCTGCAGAGGCTGCAGAGCCCTGCTGGGTTTGGCTGGGGAGCTGCAGGCAGTTAAATGCTCAGGCACACGTCAATACCCAGCTTTGATAGCTCCATCAATCCCGGCTGCTGCTGAGCCCTGCGCGGGACACGCAGCTCCTGCAGAATTGATGGACACAAGGAACTCACCCTGCCCCAGCCCTGGCTGCCCCAGCAGCTCCAGGAGTGTCACTGTCATACTTTCTGAAAAATCCCCTTGCCCAGGACTCTTCTCCTGGGAAGATGGGAAGCCTCAGAGAAAAAGGGAAACAATATTATCTCATTTGCTTCTCCTGTGTTTTGCTGCTTTGGAATGTGGTTGGAAATTGTTTATCCAACATGTGAATTGTTTTGACTTAATGACCAATCACAGTCCAGCTGTGTTGGGGCTCTGGAGAGTCACAAGTTTTTAATTAGTATCTTGTTAAGCCTTCTGTCTATATCCTTTCTCTATTCTTTAGTATAGTTTAGTATAGCATGATTTAATATAATATATATAATAAAAAAATAAATTAGCCTTCTAAGAACATGGAGTCAGATTCAGCATTTCCTTCCTGCCACGGGGGACCCCGAAAATACCACACAGGAGCCCCTCTGCTCCCTCTTCATCCTCATGGGAGCCTGGATGCCCCCGTGCACCACGCAGCTCCTGGGCACTGATCTCTGCATTTCCATGGGCGCAGTTCCTGGGCAATGATCTCTGCATTTCCACAGTTCCTGGGCACTGATCTCTACATTTCCATGGGCGCAGTTCCTGGGCAATGATCTCTGCATTTCCATGCACCGTGCAGTTCCTGGGCAGTGATCTCTGCATTTCCATGCACTGTGCAGTTCCTGGGCAGTGATCTCTGCATTTCCATGGGTGCAGTTCCTGGGCACTGATCTCTGCATTTCCATGCACTGTGCAGTTCCTGGGCAGTGATCTCTGCATTTCCATGCACTGTGCAGTTCCTGGGCAATGATCTCTGCATTTCCATGGGTGCAGTTCCTGGGCAGTGATCTCTGCATTTCCATGCACCGTGCAGTTCCTGGGCAATGATCTCTGCATTTCCATGGGCGCAGTTCCTGGGCAGTGATCTCTGCATTTCCATGCACTGTGCAGTTCCTGGGCAGTGATCTCTGCATTTCCATGGGTGCAGTTCCTGGGCAATGATCTCTGCATTTCCACAGTTCCTGGGCACTGATCTCTGCATTTCCATGGGTGCAGTTCCTGGGCACTGATCTCTGCATTTCCATGGTGCAGTTCCTGGGCAATGATCTCTGCATTTCCATGGGTGCAGTTCCTGGGCAATGATCTCTGCATTTTCATGCACCGTGCAGTTCCTGGGCAGTGATCTCTGCATTTCCATGCACCATGCAGTTCCTGGGCACTGATCTCTGCATTTCCATGCACTGTGCAGTTCCCGGGCAATGATCTCTGCATTTCCATGCACTGTGCAGTTCCTGGGCAATGATCTCTGCATTTCCATGGGTGCAGTTCCTGGGCAATGATCTCTGCATTTCCATGCACCGTGCAGTTCCTGGGCACTGATCTCTGCATTTCCATGCACTGTGCAGTTCCTGGGCAGTGATCTCTGCATTTCCATGCACTGTGCAGTTCCTGGGCAATGATCTCTGCATTTCCATGGGTGCAGTTCCTGGGCAATGATCTCTGCATTTCCATGCACCGTGCAGTTCCTGGGCAGTGATCTCTGCATTTCCATGCACCGTGCAGTTCCTGGGCAGTGATCTCTGCATTTCCATGCACTGTGCAGTTCCTGGGCACTGATCTCTGCATTTCCATGCACCGTGCAGTTCCTGGGCACTGATCTCTGCATTTCCATGCACCGTGCAGTTCCTGGGCACTGATCTCTGCATTTCCATGCACCATGCAGTTCCTGGGCAATGATCTCTGCATTTCCATGCACTGTGCAGTTCCTGGGCACTGATCTCTGCATTTCCATGCACTGTGCAGTTCCTGGGCACTGATCTCTGCATTTCCATGGGTGCAGTTCCTGGGCACTGATCTCTGCATTTCCATGCACTGTGCAGTTCCAGGGCAATGATCTCTGCATTTCCATGCACTGTGCAGTTCCTGGGCACTGATCTCTGCATTTCCATGGGTGCAGTTCCTGGGCACTGATCTCTGCATTTCCATGGGTGCAGTTCCTGGGCAATGATCTCTGCATTTCCATGGGTGCAGTTCCTGGGCAGTGATCTCTGCATTTCCACGGAGCCTGAACCCCGTGCTGACGAGAAATCCGTGAGCTGTTAATATATTCCCGTGTCTGGCATTTAGGAGAGCGTTTCCCAGAGAATACAGAAGCAATTGTTAATGTCATGTCTGATTTCCTTCCTGGAGATGGGAGACGGACAAAGATTTACTGGAAGTGTTCTTCTGCGTGCCGAGAGAGCGGATGCACATTAGGCAGCTGACAGCAGAGATGAATCCTCTGGTGCCACCGCTGCTGCCCACTGTCCAATCTCCTCTATAATTAATGAGCTGTCAGAGCTGCTCAGGCCCCGGGAACGGATGGCTGGGACGCCAGGCAAATCGGCCCTGAAATGAGGAGTCAACTCGGAGCTGCTCTTTTCCTGACCTTGCAACTCTCATTATTGATTCCGGGTAATTTCCACCTGTTTAGGGAAACCAGGAGTAAAGTCAGAGCAACAAAGGAGCTTTTCAAGTCTCCCTGTCAGGTTTTCCATCATTTCAAGTATTGGGTCCCTGCGCCTCCAAGGAACCTTCAATGCACGAACTGCTCCAAAATATTTCCTGCTCATCCGGTTCTGAGTTTCCAAGTGACAGTAGGGACCCCGAGCTGCTCTTTGTCACCACAATCCTTCACAGAGTAAAATGGAGTTTGAGTAGCTGAACTGCATTAATAAAATGCTCATTGCGTTCATTCCCAAGAGCTTATTAAAACTGAAGGTACTTAGGGAAAAGAACTCCTCAGATTTCAGTGCAGAGTTGCAGTAACTGCATAATGTCCTTTATTCCAAGACAAGATGGTTTAGCCGTGCTGTGTTTATTGAATTAATCCCTGTGGGTCTCTGGGTCACTGCCTCCAGCTGGGTTTTGAGGGTCCCCAGCCCCTGTGGCACAGCCCAAGGCTGATATTTGCTTTCAGGTGTGCTTTTTCCAGGAGATATACAGCAGGGAAGCGACTTGTTCCTGTGGCTGGTGGCACCTGGGGGGACGTGGGGGCACTGGTCGCTGCAGTCACCTGCGCTGGGCACTCAGCACTGCCCCTCTGCACCTCTGACTGCCTGGGCTGGCCGTGACACCTCCTGGGATGGCACAAGCGCAGACAAACATTTCCTAGAGCACAGCACACCCACTGATGGCAGACAGAGTGCCCAGCGCTCCCAGAGCGCTGGGAGGGGGCTGGGGTAGATGCTGAGGGGCAGGGATGGGTGCTGAGGGGTAGGGGATGGGTGCTGAGGGGTAGGGATGGGTGCTGAGGGGGTGGGGATGGGTGCTGAGGGGTAGGGGATGGGTGCTGAGGGGTGGGGATGGGTGCTGAGGGGTTGGGGATGGATGCTGAGGGGCAGGGATGGGTGCTGAGGGGCAGGGATGGGTGCTGAGGGGTAGGGGATGGGTGCTGAGGGGTTGTGGATGGGTGCTGAGGGGTGGGGATGGGTGCTGAGGGGCAGGGATGGGTGCTGAAGGGTTGGAGATGGGTGCTGAGGGGTGGGGATGGGTGCTGAGGGGCAGGGATGGGTGCTGAAGGGTAGGGATGGGTGCTGAGGGGCAGGGATGGGTGCTGAGGGGCAGGGATGGGTGCTGAGGGCTAGGGGGGATGCTGAGGGGATGTGTGGGATGCTGAGGAGCAGGGCTGTGAGGATGCAGAGGGCCCTGGGGTGAGGATGTTCCCATGGGAGGGCTCACCCAGCCCCTTGCAGCTCCCAGCCAAGCTGGGGCAGTGAAAACTGCTCATTCTGCCCTGGGACCCATTAGCAGGAGGGAACGGGAGCATTTGGGGACCAGGGAAGGGAATGGAATCCTTTTGGGATTAGAGAAAGGAATGGGATCATTTTGGGACCAGGGAATGAGATGATTTTGTGCACAGAGAAGGGAATGGGATCATTCTGTGCCCAGGGAAGGGAATGGGATCATTTTGGGATTAGAGAAGGGAATGGGTCATTCTGTGCCCAGGGAATGGATCATTCTGTGCCCAGGGAAAGGAATGGATCATTCTGTGCCCAGGGAATGGATCATTCTGTGCCCAGGGAAAGGAATGGATCATTCTGTGCCCAGGGAATGGATCATTCTGTGCCCAGGGAATGGGATCATTCTGTGCCCAGGGAATGGGATCATTCTGTGCCCAGGGAATGGATCATTCTGTGCCCAGGGAATGGGATCATTCTGTGCCCAGGGAATGGATCATTCTGTGCCCAGGGAAGGGATCATTCTGTGCCCAGGGAATGGGATCATTCTGTGCCCAGGGAATGGATCATTCTGTGCCCAGGGAAGGGATCATTCTGTACCCAGGGAAGGGAATGGATCATTCTGTGCCCAGGGAAGGGAATGGATCATTCTGTGCCCAGGGAATGGGATCATTCTGTGCCCAGGGAAGGGAATGGATCATTCAGTGCCCAGCCCTCAGAGCTCAGTGCTTTCAGAGGTGCACCCTGGTGTGATGGAAAGCAGGAGTGGCGCTGCAGGGCAGGAGGAGATGGCGCTCCATGAATAAATTAAACAGAAAAGCGGCGCTGCCTCAGAAGGGCCAAAAGCAGGGTCTGGGTGTGAGGTGGAGGCAGGAAGCTCTCACACTCCGGAGATGTGTCCTGGCAGGGTGAGCAGATTGGGATTCTGCTCAGGGTCATCTGCACAGCCATCCCTGCATGTTGCAGAATTCATTCTCATGGGAGCAGAGGGGAGAGAAGGATCCGGAGTTAAGGGAGTGGGAAATGACCAGTGGTAACAAGGGTGTCCTCAGCAGCTGCAGGGAGGGGCAGCTCACTTCTGTCTTTTATTCACCTTTTAGGACATCTGTATTGCAAATTACTATGGTCTGGCTCAACTCTTTTACTTATTCAGAGTAGCGATACATAAATTTATTAAAATTTTATTCAATTAAATTAATCTATAAATAATTTAATTGTAATGCTATTAATTTGTTTTCTATTTTCATTATATTATGATTGTTTATTTATAAATCAATAAAAATTATTTTAATTTTTTTTAATATTGACATTTTTCCAGCTGGATCCCACCTGTCCCTGAGGCATTCTCACCTCCCTGGCCTTTTCCCCCAGGGAATGTCCCTCTGGAGCTGCCTCCAGCCCTGGGCACTGCTGGCTGCCCTCCTGCCACACGTCTCCCACCCCCCGTGCTCCTGGGATCTCTGTGCCTGCCCTGGTACCATAGGTGGCTCAGAGACACAGATCCAGGGAAGGCAGGAAAATATCACGGAGAAATTATTTAAGCTGAGAATGCTGGGGAATGTTTTCAAGGAATTGATCCCAGCCAAAGGAAGCCCTCATCTGAATGTTTGGGAAGGGAGGGACCTTAAATGACACAATATTCACATTCTCTGCCTGACACAGCACTGGAGGCAGGGATGGGCAGAGGGCTGGGAGATGGAGGGGGAAGGAGCAGGGACAGAAAATGAGCTCTGCCACTGGGGAAATATTTGTAAAACAGGTGCTGAAAGGGGCAGCCTGTCTCTTCCAACGTCTAATTACAGATTTGCATATAAAATTAAAGATATTATTGTTTGACTGAGGCATTCCCTCCACAGGCTCACACTGAAGGATTTCTTTCTGGGAAGCAAAGAGTAAATCCCACCCTGCATCCTCACTCCTGCCTTTCCTGGGCTGGAAATCCCTCTTTGCCTGCCCATGCACCCCTGTGTTCAGGTACAGCCCGTGTTCCCCGAGCTCTGCTTGCTGGATATTAACTTTATATCTGCAATAAATGACAGGAATATTTGAGGTGTGCTGTTCTCTGGGCGTGATTGGGTTTTATGGCATCGCAATGACCATGGCCTGGCTCTTCTCCGTGCCACGGGGAGCGCATTCACTGCTTGCAGTTTAATATTTTATTAAATATATCAGGGTCACCATTCCCAGTAACTGCTGCTTGCATTTTCCCTCCTTTAAAGTGACATAAAAGAAAATAGGATTGAAAGTAAAACAATACAGAAGGTATAAAAACTCTACAAATATATGCCATGTTTCTATGGCTGTTACCTCATTTTCCACTTCAGACTTATCTCTGGGTGACAGGAAGCCAAAATCCTGAAATGCTTTAATTAGGCTGAAAATCTTATTGAATACAATTCTGCTGGAGAAACACAAGCAAATGCTATTAGCTCCCACCAGGATCAGCCAGTCGAAGGCAGTGGTGCCTTTTACCCTGCAAATGGCACCATGAATCAGAGCAGAGCTGACACAAGGAGCAGTAACTGGGACTTCTGTCGTTTCTGAGGTTGTTCTGAAGATCCCTCCCTCCCAAAAAAAGTACTTTATGCAAGAAAATCTGTTTATTCACCCATTCTGGGCTAAACATAATAAACAACAGCCTTTTCCTGGAGAACCTGAGCACAGACACCAGCCAGGCACCCTCTGGGATGGCCCTGCCTGAGGAGAGGCAAATCCGGCCCAGAGGATCCACAGATCCACCTGGAATGGCTGAAGGAAATCCAGCTAACTAACTGAATCCAACTGACTAAACCTGGCTTTGGTGAATAGCTAAACCCAGGGGTGGCACTGGGTGGGCTTTGAGGTCCTTCCAGCCCTAACAATTCTGGGATTTTTGTGGCAAAATGAAAGTTCTTCTCTAAAGCAAGTGATTTAAAAGTAAATTTGCTCTAAAGGCAAGTGTTCTGCTTGAAGGCATCTTGCTGGGTGACTCCTGGCTAAGCACACCCAGAACATGTCAGTGCAGCAGAAAGCTTTGGGGGCTTAGACCAGGGGCTACCAGAGGAGAGGAATTCTCAGGAATCTGCTACCCCTCAGGGAATCACAGAAAAATCCAATCTTTTCTGCAGAAGATTTTGAATACAAAGTCATTCCCTGGCTCTTGTGGCTGCTGCTCACAGACGTTTTTCCTTCCCACTCCATTATTGCTTCTTCCCCACCCAAAACCCGGGGTGAGTTTGCACTGCTGAAACCAGGGAATGTCTCACACGGGGCCAAACACCGCTGAGGAAGTACAGGAAGCTTGCAGAGACAGGCAGGATGGCGAGGAAAAGCAGAGCAGGGGGTTTATTTCCCTTTGTTTTGGGCTGCATCAGGTGTGATTGGGGCTGGAATTTAATTGCAGCACCGTGCACGGGCCCAGGAAATGCTGAGGAACAGTATCAATTCCACGGGAAACAGATGGAAATCGGCTGTGAAAAAACTCTGAGCAGAGCAGACAAATGGCTCACAAAGTGTGAAAAACCCCTCAGAAACAGCACATTTGGAAGTTTCTCATATTGTTTGAATTATTTACTCCACAGTTTATAAACTGCAATGCTGGAATGGCTCTAAGGGGTGTTGATGGCTGCTGACAGCCTTGAAATAATTGACTGATATCAGTTTTGGTGCTGAAGGAAGCAGCAGTCTGGGCATTCTGCAGAGCTCGGAGTCATCAGGATGAGGGAGCTGCTGGCTGTGGTTTCCTTCCCCTTAATTCAGTGCTGTGTTTGGTGTGTGAGGTGTTTACCAAACCCAGAGCTCACCTGGTCATTAACTTGGCTCCTCCCCAGTGCCAGGCACTTGTGCAGCTTATTTGGAGCAGCAGAGCTTTTTCTGTGGGTGCATGTCCACAAAAAGAGATATACATGTAATTCTATTCCATTCCATTCCATTCCATTCCATTCCATTCCATTCCATTCTATTCTACTATGCATTTTCTGCATACCAATTTTAAAATATCTGCATATATAAAATAATAAAATAATAAAAATAATAAAAACAATAAAAATAATAAAAATAGTAAACATAATAAAATAATAAAATAATAAAATAATAAAAATAATAAAATAATTTCTAGCCCACACCCAGGGGGTGAAGGAGCAGATCAAACAAGGCCAAGGTGCCAGGGCAGTGGGAGAGGAGGAGCAGGGAGCCCTGAGTGGCCCCAACACAACAACAGACCAATTCTTTCACAAAGAAATGGTGGGAGGTGGATCCAGAGGGAGAAGGATCCAGTGGGAGAAGGATCCAGTGGCAGAAGGATCTTGAATCCCACAGGAAGTGGATCCCATGGGAGGTGGATCCAGAGAAAGGTGGATCCTATGGGAGGTGGATCCCAGATCCCATGGGAGAAGGATTCCACTGAAAGAGGATCCTATGGAAGGAGGATCCCACAGAAGGAGGATCCCACAGAAGGAGGATCCCATGGAAGGAGGATCCCATGGAAGGTGGATCCCATGGAAGGTGGATCCCATGGAAGGTGGATCACGGATCCCATGGTAGGTGGATCCCATGGAAGGAGGATCCCATGGAAGGAGGATCCCATGGAAGGAGGATCACGGATCCCATGGTAGGTGGATCCCATGGAAGTAGGATCCCATGGAAGGAAGATCCCACAGAAGGAGGATCCCACGGAAGGTGGATCCCACTGAAGGTGGATCCCACTGAAGGAGGATCCCATGGAAGGTGGATCCCAAGAAAGGTGGATCCCACAGAAGGAGAATCCCCCTGAAGCAGGATCCCACAGAAGGTGTCTCTCCTGCAGCAGGGTGCAGTGGGATGAGCTCTGGGGTCCCTCCCAGCCCCTCCCAGCCCCGGCTGGGTTTCCCAGCCCACAGGAATTGTGTCTCCATTCCAAGGCTGCTCCCTGCGAAGGCAGAGGATTGAAGGGCTGCTGTAGTGGCTCTCCCACGGCAATTCCAGGAGCTCTGACCTGTTCCATGCCCAGCTCAGGGGGTGGATCAGCTCAGCCCTCCCTCATTAACACCCAGCGCTAATTGCTGGCACGGGCAGTGCCCGCCCTGGCCATCCCCACTCGGGGAGGGATCCCGAAGCACCGAGAGCGATCAGAGCCTTTGTGGCTCCCCCAGAGGAGTCGGCATGCCGGGAGCTGCCGGGTTATTTCTCCTTGGCTTTTATTAATGCCGAGTATTTATCCATCCCCCGCAGCAAAAGTTCAACCCCCCATATATATTTTATGAGCAATATTTTTAATGCTTCTTAATAAAACAAGAAAACAAGGCTCCCGTCTGAAATGTCCTTCATTAAGCATCAAAGTAAATGAGCAGAAGGCTCCGGTGGAATGTGAAGAGTTTTCCACCAGGATGGAGCTGAACTCATAAGTTACCGTTAACTGGCTCGTTAAAAGGCGCCGTTCCTCACTGGGAGAGCGCTGCAGAGCCAGGGAGGGAGAGGAAGGATGGCATTCCAAGGAATGTCCCCTCCTGTCCCCACTGCAGCCAGCCCAGCTCACCCCTGTGCCGGGGAAACCAGGACAGGACAGGCAGAGCCACCCTGGCGGGGAGGGGATGTCTCCCTGGGAAGCCATCGAGGAGGAGCAGCTCCTTCGCTGAGAAGGACCTGGGGGTGCTGGAGGTGAGAGCTGGACCTGGAAAATGAACCCTGAGGCCTGGGCTGAGCCCAGTCTGGGCAGCAGGAGGGGACCCTGCCCTCACCTCTGCCCAGGTGAGACCTCACCTGCAGAGCTGGCCCAGCCCTGGGACACAGCACAGGGAGGAGCTGGAGCTGCTGGAGAGAGCCCAGAGGAGCCACGGAGCTGCTCCAGGGCTGGAGCCAGGCTGGGAGAGCTGGGAATGTTCCCCTGGAGAGGAGAAGGCTCCAGGCAGAGCTCAGAGCCCCTGGCAGGGCCTGAAGGGGCTCCAGGAGAGCTGCAGAGGGACTGGGGACAAGGATGGAGGGACAGGACACAGGGAATGGCTCCCACTGCCAGAGGGCAGGGATGGGTGGGAGATTGGGAATTGGGAATTCCTGGCTGGGCTGGAATTGCCAGAGCAGCTGGGGCTGCCCCTGGATCCCTGGCAGTGCCCAAGGCCAGGCTGGACACTGGGACACCCTGGGACAGTGGGAGGTGCCCATGGCAGGGGTGGGATAGGATGAGTTTTTAGGCTCTTTCCAGCCCAGGCCATTCCATTATTCCATGATGCTTCCCAGCAGCATCTTCCCCCAGGCACTGGTCATACTGGGAGCTGAGGAGCTCTCTCTCCAGCCAGCAGAGGCTGGAAAAGCCTTCAGGTGGCTCCTGTTTGCTCAGAATCCCACGGCAGATTGCCAGGGCTCCAGGCACTGCGGGACCATAAAGAAAACATATGGGCAGCTTTTTATCTGCTTCTCAGCCCTGCTCTTGATATAGCTCAGCACATGTGCACAGGAGGGAAAAATACAATTTGCATGAAAAACACTTCCTTTGCAGGAAAATGTGTGTGAGTGGAGAAAGTGCAGAAAAATGTGTTCCTGCAGCAGCGTTATTGATGGAGCTGAGCGTGATGGATCATTATGGATGGCAAATGCTGACAGAAATAAGCTCCAAATAACTCTTCAGTGCAGGGCCAGTGGCAGGGGAGCCGATGGTGTCACCCAGCTCCCAGCAGTGCCCCTCTGCAGTGCACGGACACAAATCCCTGACCGCAGGGCTTTCCTCCCAGCCTGTGGCTGGGCTGGACTCCTGGCTTAGCTGCACCCCAGCCTGGAGCTGTGTTTGGCCAAGGAAAGGCACTAGGGATGGAATCCCAGACTGGTTTGGGTGGGAAGGGATCTTAAATCCCACCCAGTGCCACCCCTGCCATGGCAGGGCCACCTCCCACTGCCCCAGGGTGTCCAAGCCCTGTCCACGCTGGTCTGGCCCAGAATTCCAGCAGCACATTCCCAGAGCTGAGCAGAGGCAGGGTCCCCTCCCTCCCTCCTGTCCCACAGAGCTGTCCCTGGGCTGGTGGCCCTCTGTGCCATCAGGCACCTGGAGAGTTTGGTCCCATGGCACAGACAGCTCCCACAGCCTGTCCCAGCCCAGCAGGGTCCAGCACCCCAATGTCCCACAGTGTCCCCTCGGTGCTGTAATCCCTCAGGGATCCCTTCCCTGCTGGCCTGCCCATGTTCTGGCCATGCTCTGGCATCACAGGGATGTTCTCCTGTGCACAGGAGCTCTGGGATGGCAGCTCTGGGATGGCAGCTCTGGGATGGGAACTCTGGGGATGGGAACTGTGGGATGGGAGCTCTGAGATGGGAGCTCTGGGGATGGGAGCTCTGGGGATGGGAGGGATGGGAGCTGTGGGGATGGGAGCTCTGGGATGGGATCTCTGGGATGGGATCTCTGGGATGGGAGTTCTGGGGATGGGAACTGTGGGATGGGAGGGGTGGGAGCTGTGGGATGGGAGCTGTGGGATGGGAGGGATGGGATGGGAGCTCTGGGGATGGGAGCTCTGGGATGGGAGGGATGGGAGCTGTGGGATGGGAGCTGTGGGATGGGAGGGATGTGATCTCTGGGAGGGGAGCTCAGGGATGGCAGTTCTGGGAGGGGTGCTGCTGCAGTCCCACGCTGTGCAGGGCTCTGACCTTTGCTGCCAGAGCACTCTGGTTGCTTGGCCTCTCCCTCTGCCCTGTGCTTTCAGCCCCAGCCCTGCAGCCCTGGGGAGCAGACAGTGGCTGCTCAAACAGCAGCCAGAATATTGAAAAGGTCAGAGCCGAGCGTGGCCAGGCAGCAGCCCCGAGTGAAGCCTTGAAATGAGAGCCCCGGGGCACGGAGCTCATTCTGGGCAGCGAAACCCGAGCAGGCAGGCACCGACCAAAGTGTGTGAGGAGAGAGCTGGAGCTGCTGCCCTGGCCAGGAACGCAGCCCCAGCACGGCCTGGTGGTGGCTGAGGGAGGGGAGGATGGAGCAGGTAGTAATCACATGTTCTCTGAACACAGAGGGGCATGGTTCTCCCAGGAAAACCCTGGGGAGCTGTGTGAAGCTGTAGGAAACTCAGAGAGAGGAGTTCAAACAATTATTATCTCTTTCTGTAAGCATGGTTTATAGATAGAGCTCTCCAGAGTGCGCTATTCATAATTCACCAGCAGTGTAAGAAGTTTTCACTTTAAGACCAATCAGCTCCCAACTTAACAAATCAAACCATAAAAATCACAACTTCTTCCTAATAAAGGCTCTATTTCACCTTCTGATCCAGACGATAAGTGGAGTCACTCGCTCTGCCCCTGACTCAGTAGCATCAGAGCAGCTCCAAGCCCGGATCCCTGAGCAGCTGGGGCTCCTGCTCATGGGAACGCTCTCCATGGCAGGGCTGAACCCTCCCCGCAAGGTGCAGCCTTCACCTGCGCTGAGGAGGGGCAGCTCCAGCTGCTGGAGCCTCCAGCGAGCCGCAGGTCACAAATGTGCTCACAGACTGCCCTGGCAGCCAGGGATGCTGCTCCTCAGCCTGGCAGGGACAGCCCGGAGCAGGGACACCCTGGAGCAGGGACACACCGGGGCAGGGACACCCCGGAGCAGGGACACCCTGGGGCAGGAACAGCCCAGAGCAGGGACAGCCTGGAACAGGGACACCCCGGAGCAGGGACAGTCTGGAGCAGGGACAACCTAGGGCAGGGACAACCTGAAGCAGGGACAGCCTGGAGCAGGGACAGCATGGAACAGGGACAGCCCAGAGCAGGGACAGCCTGGAGCAGGGACAGCCTGGAACAGGGACACCCCAGAGCAGGGACAACCCAAAGCAGAGCCCCCTCCCTGCCCTGCAGCCTCAGAGCCTCTCCGGCTCCCCCTCACTCACAGCCCTGTCTTCTGTGCCTTGTCTCTTACAAAGGAGCCTCCAACTATCGAAACAGGGATGCCCCGACGGAGGCAGGAACGATGCATCGGACTCCATCTTATCAGAAAGCTAATTAATTACTTTATTAGACCATATTATTCTATACTATATTACACTATTACATTACATCTGAACTGAACCTGCCGAGCCCTCAACTCTGCTCACACTGCACAGAATCTCGTGGCTGTCCCAACAGTCCCGACGCACACACACACACACACACACACCCCCCATCACTCTGGGTGAACAATCCCCACGTTGCATTCTGCTGTGGCACAAACACAGGCACAGCAAATGAGATGAGAATTGTTTTTCCTTTCTCTGAGGTTCAGCCAATGTGAACTCCAGAAATGTTCTTGGGAAGAACTGCACCTTGCTTTTCTCTGTCAGGAGAAATGTGGGGACATCCAACAACAGAGCAACTCCTGCTGTCCCCTGTCCCGGGCAGGATGGAGTGCTCTGAACCAGACTGAGTGTTCTAAACCAGACTGAGTGTTCTAAACCAGAGGGCTCTAAACCAGAATGAGTGCTCTAAACAAGGCTGAGTGCTCTAAACCAGACTGAGTGTCCTAAACCACACTGAGGGATCTAACCCAGACTGAGGGCTCTAAACCAGAGTGCTCTAAACCAGACTGAGTGTTCTGAATCAGACTGAGAGTATAAACCAGACTGAGTGCTCTAACCCAGACTGAATGCTCTAAACCAGACTGAGTGCTCTAACCCAGACTGAGTGCTCCAAACCAGACTGAGTGTTATAAATCACACTGAGTGTTCTAAACCAGACTGAGGGCTCTAAACCAGACTGAGTGCTCTAACCCCGACTGAGTGCTCTAAACCAGGCTGAGTGCTCTAAACCATTCCAGTCCCTCCCAGCGCTCTGGGCTGGGTGCTGGGCCCTCTTAGCCTCAGTGTCACAGCGGCCATCCCCACCCCTGGGGACATTGGGGTGGGATGCAGGTGGTCCTGATTGGCCAGGGGGCTTGGTGCAAGCAGCATCCAGGGGATTTTGCCTGTTTTTACACCTGTGCAATGTCCACATGGACAAAGAGGTCTGGAGCTCCTTCCTGAGGGACAGCTCCAATTTCTGCTCTCTGGGACAAGGACAGCACCAGGGGGCAGCTGGGGCTGGGCCAGGGCAGGTTTGGGATGGAGATCAGGAAAGGCTCTTGCCCAGAGGGTGCTGGCACTGCCCAGGCTGCCCAGGGAATGGGCACAGCCCCGAGGCTGCCAGAGCTCCAGGAGCCTTTGGGCAGCGCTGCCAGGGATGCCCAGGGTGGGGTTGTTGGGGGTCTGGGCAGAGCAGGGGCTGGGATGATCCTGTGGGTTGCTCCAGCTCAGGACACCCCTGACTCTGTGATTTCTGGGACACTGTGAGTGCCCCACAAGCTCAGGGCTCTGCCAAGCAGCTCTTGGCAAACACAAAGTGACAAAATGTGACACTCCTGCGTCCCTCCAGCTACGGCAGTGCCAGCCCCACGGGCAGAGGAATGACAGCAAATGAACCCCATGAGGGAAAACCAAGGATCTGCACGACATTCTGAAAGATTTTATATCAATATCTCCAATTGACTGGGGGTAGAACATGTCCCCAGGGAGCGAGGTGAGCTCAGCAGCCCCGCGTGGCCTTTGCAGGAGAGGCAGTTCCAGGTCCTCCAGGGCACAGCAAGGGAGGGAAAGCTTGCAATTAATGCAATTAATCTGCAGAGGCCAAATTCTGTTTGAGTGGAGCCAGTTGGAAGAGGAGATGTTCTCCCAATAGCCAAGTCCTCTCCTGCAGGAAAGATGTGTTATTTTTTCCCTGACAAAAAGCCAGCCCACATTGTACAAGCAGAGAAGGCATCCACTGCTGCTTTCTCTCTCACCTCCTTACTGCAGCTTTCCCCCACTTTTAACAGGAATTTAAAAAATACCAGCTTTTTTCTCATACTTTAAACCATAATGCATCAGCAATGTTCACTTCTCTTCATCCTTTTTAATTAAAAAATGATAGAAATGGGAAAACCCAAATCTTCCCCCACCAAATTTTGCTTTTACTTTTATAAAAAATTGAGAAAAACAATGAAACCCCAAACCTCATAAATCATGACTTTTCCATTACAAATATTTTGACAGATCTACTCATCACCTCTGAGTTCTTCAGAACTGGAGGTAAAGGTGATTTTCAGGCTACATTTTATTACTTCATTCTCCACTGGCCTTTTTCAATATATCTTGCTCTTTTTTTTCATCACTCTCCCTCCAAAAGCTGCTTTGCTGTTGTAGCTGTAATGTGGTTTCTTTGAGGAGCTACCAGTCCTCTCCTTTCCTTTTTCCTTTCCTTTTTCCTTTCCTTTCCCCTTCCCTTCCCTTCCCTTCCCTTCCCTTCCCTTCCCTTCCCTTCCCTTCCCTTCCCTTCCCTTCCCTTCCCTTCTCCAGGTTCTTTGGGGTGAACAATGCACAAATGAGGGGTCTGTCCCCATCCCTGGATGAACAATGCACAAATGAGGGGTTTGTCCCCATTCTTTGGGGTGAACAATGCACAAATGAGGGGTTTGTCCTCATTCTTTGGGGTGATCAATGCACAAATGAGGGGTTTGTCCCCATTCTCTGGGGTGATCAATGCACAAATGAGGGGTTTGTCCCCATCCCTGGGTGAACAATGCACAAATGAGGGGTTTGTCCTCATTCTTTGGGGTGATCAATGCACAAATGAGGGGTTTGTCCCCATCCCTGGATGAACAATGCACAAATGAGGGGTTTGTCCCCATTCTTTGGGGTGATCAATGCACAAATGAGGGGTTTGTCCCCATCCCTGGATGAACAATGCACAAATGAGGGGTTTGTCCCCATTCTCTGGGGTGATCAATGCACAAATGAGGAGTTTGTCCCCATTCCTGGATGAACAGTATTTTAGGGCGGTCTGAGCCCTGTCCTAGGGGAGAAGATTTGTCAGGAGGAGCTGCTTCCAAACTGCTCCAGGAGCTGGTGGAGGTCACCAGGGCAGCTCCTCGGGGAGGTGGAGGCTGCCAGGAGGATGTGCCGGGACAGCTGGGACAGGGTGACAGTGACCAGGAGAGAACAGAGCAGCTGGTGTCACCTGGGGCTCCTGCCTGGCTGGCAGAGGGGCTGGTGGCCCCGCGTGTCCCTCTCGCAGAGCTGGGGCTGCAGAGGGGGTCTGGTGTGGGTTTAAGGCAGGGACAGGCGTGGCTGCAGGGCAGTGCAGAACAGTCCCTGAGAGCCAGCTGGCCATGCCCTGACTCGCAGCAGTGTGACCTTTTCTTGGGGGATGGAATTAATACATCCTCCTGCTCCGTGCTGGAACAGCTCCTGCAAAGAGCCCCGAAATCCCCGGCAGAGCGTCAAGCTCATCCCTGACTAAAGAATGTCCTCCACAGGATTCCTCCAAGCAAGAGAGAAAGCCATTGCAGCCAGAGACATTTATAAACGCTCGAAAGGACCTTGGGAACACTGAGCTGTGGTCTGAGCCGTGAGGAGAAAGCTCTTTTTTTCCCAGAGGACTGAAGAGAGGGGAGGGTGGATGGAGTGGGGGGTTGGTGCCATAGAAATGCCAGGGAGCGTGGAGGGTTCCTCACCCGGTGTTCAGCAGAGGGGAGGCACAGCAGAGCTCCGTCAGTCCAGAAGGGAAGGGAAACCTCTCTGCATGTCCTGAGGGAGCTCCTCACACTGAGCTCGTACCCAGGGACACCCCAGGGGACAGCGTTGTCCCCAGTTCTCTCCACAGGCCTCATTTGAGCCAAAGGCAAAGGGGAGGGGGGCAGGCAGCAGTGAGTGAGGCGGCAGGGACTGCAGGGACAGCGTTCCCTTCCGGAGACACCTTTCACACCAAGAGACAGCATTCCCGCCATTCCAGAGATGGCATTCCCACCCACAGACACCATTCCCACCTTGACACCATTCCCACCTTCCACAGACACCATTCCCACATTCCACAGACACCATTCCCACCCACAAACACCATTCCCACCATTCCACAGACACCATTCCCACATTCCATAGACACCATTCACCATTCCATAATCACCATTCCCACATTCCACAGTCACCATTCCCACCTTGACACCATTCCCACCATTCCAGAGACGCCATTCCCACCCACAGACACCATTCCCACTAGTCCAAGTGCCACTCCTGTGACATTCCCTCAGCCATGCCCCTGATCCCTCCAATTAACAGGGAATCTTTCCAATTAACAGGGAATCTTTCCAATTAATGGGGAATCTTTCCAATTAACAGGGAATTGTTCCAATTAATGGGGAATCTTTCCAATTAACGGGTAATCATTCCAATTAACAGGGAATCGTTCCAAGTAACGGGGAATCTGCTCTCCAGTCACCCCCCAGACTGCAGCTCAGGCGGCGAGCTGGCTCCTTCCCTTTTCATCTCTCTCGGAGCCCTGTCAGGGTTGGAGTGTCAGCCTCCTCTAGAAATGAATTCCTAAATCCCAACATCCTATTGCGGGGGTTTGACATGGCAGGAAAGGAAATGAGATGTGGTTGTGGATGCCCAGGGACCCGCACAGAGGGAGTGGAGCTGGCACAGGGTGGGTGCTGTGCCCCTCAGCGGTGCCTGCAGAGCCATCCCAGCGCTGTGCCAGGCTTTGGTCCTGCCCGGGGCAGCGGTGCCAAGGAGCTGCTCCGGGTTTTGGGGGATTTTCTCAAAAATACAAAAAATCCAGGGAAAAACCTGCCCCAAAAGTTCAGCCTGGAGTCTGTCCCTTTCTGCAAAATGAGCATTTATTCAGGCTTTGTGAAGATGGCCATTGTTCGGGGATTTTGGTTTGGAAATCCAGGGCTGGATGTTTCAGTGAATTGGGCTGTTTTCAGAGGGAAAACTGCTGCTCCAGCAGTGGGAAATCATCCGGGAAATCTGAGGGCTTTTGGCAAAGTTGATTTCCCCAAAAGATCCAGCTCAGTTTTCCTGTCACAGCTCATTCCAGAGGACACAGGGGTTTATCCTTGTGCTGGCCCCAAGGCAGCCAGAGCTCACGGAGTGTGTGCCCAGGGTGGGATTGTGGGGGTGTCCTGTGCCCCAGGACCCTGGAATTGTTGTTCCAGGCTGGGAATGTTGGGGTGTCCTTCTCCCTTTCCCTGGAATTGTGGTTCCAGGGTGGGATTGTTGTCCCCCTTTCCCTGG
Organism: Motacilla alba alba; assembly: GCF_015832195.1. Lineage (NCBI taxonomy): Eukaryota > Metazoa > Chordata > Aves > Passeriformes > Motacillidae > Motacilla > Motacilla alba. The sequence continues at coordinate 61,892,448 of NC_052020.1, forward strand.
AATTGTGGTTCCAGGGTGGGAATGTTGGGGTGTCCTGTCCCCCTTTCCCTGGAATTGTGGTTCCAGGGTGGGAATGTTGTCCCCCTTTCCCTAGAATTGTGGTTCCAGGGTGGGATTGTTGTCCCCCTTTCCCTGGAATTGTGGTTCCAGGGTGGGAATGTTGTCCCCGCTTCCCTGGAATTGTGGTTGCAGGCACAGAGCAGCCTCTCAAGAGCTGCTGCTCATCCCAGGTGAAAGAGAACTGCGAGCTCATTCCTGACACACAAAAAGGGCCTTTGCCAGCTCTTTGTTTTGCTGGATGCCCATTTGTCTCTGGCTTCTATTCCAGCAGCCAGGGGAGGAGCAGGAACGTTCCCGCAGCCACACAAAAATTGGCTTTCATGGTTTGGAGGGCTCTGAAAGTTCTTGCAGTGCTATGCTCGGGGCCTGACCCTGCTTGGCAGCACCTGCTGCTCCCTGTGCAGGACACACTCGGCTGGGAGCGAGCAGCTGGCACTGCCAACACCACGAGAGGAGCTGCAGACTCATTAAGTTAATTATTCCCGGGAACTGGCTCTTCCCCCGCGAATTCCATTTAATCTTCGCAGCACAATTTCCTTCAGAAAACACAATGATGCTAATGAGTCAAGTCTGAAGGGTTCTGTTCTTTGCAGGTGAGCAGGTTAATTTTCTCTATAATTAGTTAATTGCCAAAACTGGAGCTATTGATAGCAAGGTGGAGGGAAATCAGTACAACACCTTGTCCGTGTCTCTCGAGGTAAATTATGGCAGAGGAGGTTGGCACGGTAAAGATTACAGGAGTTTTGAAGGCCTTTGTAAAATATTTGGTCTTGAGAAATTCGAAAGGCAGAGCTCATGATTAGCACTGAGCTGATTTATCCCTTAGTGCTCTTCTCTTCTTCCACTTTGCTACCTTTTCCTTTCTTTCTCCATCAGGAGTTGCAGATTCCCCTCCAAGCCCTGCGCCTTTCCCTTTGGGATCTGCTTCCCATGGCTCCAACCCTCAAGTGTTTGAGTTTGAGCCCTGCCAGCACCCAGCTGGAAAGGATTTCTGGTTGCTTTGTTCCTGCACAAACCACATTTTGTCTTTTCCTTTCTCCAGCCTCCCATGGGAGCAGCTCCTTCCCAGCTTCCCTGTGGCTGGGCCAGCGCTTCCTCCAGCCCTGCACTGCGGGCACTGGGATCACCAAACCCCAAATCACCAAACCCCTAAATCACCAAACCCCCAATCACCAAAATCCTAATCACCCAAACCCCCAAATCACCAAGCCCCCAAATCACCAAAGCCCCAAACCACCAAACCCCAAATCCCCCAATCACCCAAAACCCCAATCACCAAAACCCCAATCACCCAAACCCCATATCATCAAGCCCCAATCACCAAACTCCCAAATCACCAAAACCCTAATCACCAAAACCCTAATCACCAAACCCCCAAATCACCAAACCCCAAATCACCAAAACCCTAATCACCAAAACCCCAATCACCCAAACCCCAAATCACCAAGCCCCAATCACCGAACTCCCAAATCACCAAACCCCAAATCACCAAAACCCCAATCACAAAACCCAAATCACCAAAATCCCAATCGCCAAACCTCAATCACCAAAACCCCAAATCATCAAAACCCCAAATGCTCTTCCATAAACGGCATCGGGGCAGGGCCCAGCCAAAGCTGAAGCTTCACAAGTCACCTGGTTTGTTCCAGCCACACACTTCTGTCACTGTTGTTTTTCCAGAAAAGTCCTCTTTGTACAGGATTCTTCTCCTGGGAAGCTGAGAAGCCTCGGAGAAAAGGAAAACAATGATTATCTGATTGCTTCTCCTGTGTTTTGCTGCTTTGGAATGTGGTTGGAGATTGTTTACCAACTGGTCCTTGTTTCATTGGGTTCATGTGAATTGTTTTGACATAATGACCAATCACAGCCAGCTGTGTCAGACTCTGGATAGAGAGTCACCATTTTTTAATTAGTATCTTGTTTAGCCTTCTGTCTGTATCTTTATTCTTTAGTATAGTTTTAGTATAGCATAATATATAATATAATATAATATAATATAATATAATATAATATAATATAATATAATATAATATAATATAATATAATATAATATAATATAATATAATAATATGATAATATTATTATATAATATAATATAATAATATGATTATAATATAATAATATAATATAATATAATATAATATAAATTAGCCTTCTAAGAACATGGAGTCAGATTCCTCATTTCCTCCCAACAATGGGGGTTGCCCCAAAAACACCACACACTTCCATTGCAGGAAATCCATGAATAAATTGATGAAACAATGTGTAACAAAAGGTTTTGTCAATATTTTCAGTTATTTGTTTTAAAAGAAGAGGAAGAAAGGTAAATTCATCTTGCTGGTAAGAAACCCTTCTCTGAAGGGATTCACCAAATGAGGGGGATTTTGGTTTTTTCTGAGATCCTTCCCCATGCCCAGGGGAGGCCCATCTGGGGTCTGTTTGTGTCCCAAGCAGCGAGCTCAGCCTGCCCTGGAGCAGCTCTGTGGCTCTCAAAGATGTGGGAAGGCCAGAGGTTGCCCAGCATGAAAAAGGAATTGTTCCAGCAAAGCCCTGCTCCGTCACCGGCAGTGCTGAGCAGTGTTACATTAATAAATCAAAGGACCCCGGGGCCTGGCACTGAGTTTTTATTTGAATTTATTTAATTGCATTCGTCACTTTTTTCTGAAAATGATCTTTACACAGGGCACTCTCCAATTAAAAATTACATATTCCAGCCGCTCAAAAGAGCTCTGCTGCATTCAGCTGAGCAGAAAGGCAGGATCTGAGAGCTCCCTTGTGGGAACAGCCGTGGGTTCCTCCCTGGAAAGGGGAATTGTCCTTTTCCTGCTGCACTCAGGCACGGCTGTGGCTGCAGTCCCCACGGAGGGGCCTCTCCATGACTGCCATCCTAAGGGAGTGTGGTCTTCTCAGGGCAGCCAGGACTTGGGTGAAGAGACGGAGAAATCTTGACTCCGTGTTTCAGAAGGCTGATTTATTATATTATGGTATATATTATATTAAAAAAAAACACACTAAAACTATACTACAAGAACAGAGAGAAAGATGCATCTGAAAGCGAGACAGGAACAGAAAGGAATGAATGACAAAGGCTGTGACTGAGCAGAGTCTGAGCCAGCTGCATCCTTGATTGGTCATTAATTAGAAACACCTCCCATGGGCCAACCAAGGCAGCACCTGTTGCATCCCACAGCAGCAGAGAGTCATTGGTTACATTTCCTTCCTGAGGCTGCTCAGCTTCTCAGGAGAAGAAAATCCTGGCAAAAGGATTTTCACAAAAATGTCGTGGTGACAAGGGAGAGCATTCCTGCTGCAGCCCAGCACCAGCACCTTCCCTGAATGCTTCCAGCCCGCCTTGCCCCTACTGGAGCTGCCTCTCCATGATCCCCATCCTAAGGGAGAGCATTCCTGCTGCGGCCTGTGGTGTTTTCAGGGTCCCCCATCAAAGGAAGGAATGATGACTCTGACTCCGTGTTCTCAGAAGGCTAATTTATTATTTTATGACCTGTATAATATTAAAGAATGCTATACTAAACTGTACTAAAGAATACAGAAAGCATACAGACAGAAGGCGACAAAGAATGATCATGAAAACTCATGACTCCTTCCAGAGCCTTGACACAGCTGGCTGTGATTGGTCATTAAGTCAAAACAATTCACATGAACCCAATCAAACAAGGAACAGTGTCCAAACACATTCCGAAGCAGCCAAACACAGGAGAAGCAATCAGATAATTATTGTTTTCCTTTTTCTCTGAGGCCTCTCAGCTTCCCAGGAGAAGACTCCTGGCCAAAGGGATTTTTCAGAAAACATGACAGTGACAGCAGCCCAGCACCACACCTTCCCTGAATGCTTCCAGCCTGGTTTGGCTCTGCTGGAGCTGCCCTGCCTGTGACGAGCACAGAAAACTCAATGTTTAATGCTCCTTGTCAGCTTTTGCACTGCTGAAGGTCACTAACCGTATCCTTTGGAGCTTCCTGGCACTCCTCATTCCAAACCTCTCCTTAGAGGTGACATTTTCCAGACTTGTCCCATTTCCTGTCCGGGCAGGTTTGTGCCCTCTGTCCCTGATGCTCCTCTCCCTCTGCAGCCCAACCTGAGCCCCCCCAGCCATGCCCACTGATCTCCCCAGGGAGGGGGGCTGGCCCGGGCACCCGCGGGTGCTGTCACCCTTCAGAGACCATCCTGCCACTGCTGGCTCGGCCTGTGCCCAGGTGAAACCCGGGCTGAGCACTGATGGCAGCTCCTGAAGCTGCAACCCCAGCCTGCCCAGTCCCTCTGCTCCAGATGGGCTCTGCCCCGGGATGTGGCATCCAGGGGAATCCATGGAGCTGCTCTGGAGCCAGGCTGGGAGAGCTGGGAATGCTCCCCTGGAGAGGAGAGGGGTCCAGGCAGAGCTCAGAGCCCCTGGCAAGGCCTGAAGGGGCTCCAGGAGAGCTGCAGAGGGACTGGGGACAAGGCCTGGAGGGACAGGAGCCAGGGAATGGCTGCCAGTGCCAGAGGGCAGGGATGGATGGGAGATTGGGAACTGGGAATTCCTGGCTGGGCTGGGATTGCCAGAGCAACTGGGGCTGCCCCTGGATCCCTGGCAGTGCCCAAGGCCAGGCTGGACACTGGGACACCCTGGGAGAGTGGGAGGTGTCCCTGCCATGGCAGGGGTGGCACTGGGTGGGATGGGATGGGATGGGATGGGATGGGATGGGATGGGATGGGATGGGATGGGATGGGATGGGATGGGATGGGATGGGATTTAAGGTCCCTTCCTGACCCTCTGACAGGATTCTCCCCTCGGTGCCCTCTCCCCTGTCCTGGACAGGTCCTGCCTCAGTCCCAGCCTGGTGGCTCTGGGCAGGTCACCCTGGAAGTGAGACCAGCCCCAGGCTGCCCAGCCAGGCCACAGATCCATTACAGATACAAAGGCTCTGACTCTGAAGTGCTGAGGCCACGGCCAAGAGGGATTTGGAAGACGAGGCAGCAGCAATTCCATCTGAGAGCCTCTAATTCACACACAGATCCTGCCTGGTTTTCTCCCAGATAGTCCCTGCACTGCACAGAAAATGTGAATTGTGTCCTGAACAGCTCATTCTTCCAGAACCAGGAGAAAAATTAAACTCCAAAAGTTAATTATGTAGCGAGAAGCTGAGGGGGAAAGGAGCTGAGAGGGAGGAGGAGGGAGGAAGGGCACCATGAAAGACAGAGGGAGAGGGTAAACTGGTATTTATTCATCTAGGAAAACAGATTTTTTAACTACATGGCTTCTCCCAGCTCCTGTCTGCAAGTTCTAATAACAGATTTTTAATTTACCAGACACATTTTGCATGTCCCCTCGTTGCATTCTGCTTGCCATGAAAAGAAATTCATATTTTGACACTGCGAAAGCCAATTCAGATTTTCTTCAGCTAATGATTTGTTATTAAGGTTAGGAGCCTTTTCTGCATAATTAAATTAGAATTGTTTTGGGCACGTTAGGATTTGCGCTATTGGGTTTGGATAGCAAATATATATATATTTTATTTCCTTTCTTGCCATGAAAATATTGGCTCTGTAAGAGATGAGTATTCCCGGGTTTACATGAATATATTCATTTATCGTGTGGTTATCCTTGCACTCAGCTTGAACCCACAGGGGTACCTTGGGAAGGAGATGGAAAAACTGAGGAGGAAATGAAGGAGATCCACGTGGTTTTTGGACAGCAGCAGTCCCAGGGTTTCTGGAGCACTTTGGGGCATTCCTGAAGTTCAAGTCCCACTGGAAATAATTACAATTCCCTGAAGTGTTTGCTGGAGTGCAGCAACTGAGCTCAGGTGCTGGGTTTGGGCGAGTTCATGGCACCTCAGGGTGCTCTGAATGTGCAATAATGCTCTCCCTCAACACGGGAAACCCTTGCAGGATTCTGCATTTCTGTGCACATTGCTCTCTCTGGGAAACTGAGACTCGTTCCTCCTCCTGCAGAGGTGAAATTTGGGTAAATTCTCTGCCTCTGCGTGCTGGGAAAGGATTCTCTTTAGCAATGGCAGCCAGAAAATACTGGAAGTGTGCAGAACCAGGCTGGGATCCCGTCCCCAGCACGCTGCAGGGCTGCACATCCTGCCCCTTGCAGCTACGGGAGCAAGGAGCTCCAGAACATTCTCCCAGTTCCTGTTTCCAGCCTCACTCCTGAGCCCTGGGTTCATCGCAAGGATGATGCTGCTCCTCTCTCCTCACAGCCCCTGGAACCATCAAGGCACAGAATTGTTACGATTGGAAAACGCTTCAAGGCTCCAGGCCAAGCTTCGACTAAACAGCACCACGCCCACTGCTGGTCTGCATCAAGCTGTTTTCCAAGATTAATGACAATTATTAGCAAGAAGTGGGGTAATTTCTGGCAAAAATCTGTGAATCCAAGAGTCTGGCAGTCGCGCTGTGGTGCTCGCTTCAGCAGAGCGGCTGCAGGATGCAGAGCAACTCATGGAATCCTGGAATGGGTTGGGTTAAAGGGACCTTAAACCCCACCCAGTGCCAGCCCTGCCATGGCAGGGACACCTCCCACTGTCCCAGGGTGTCCCAGTGTCCAGCCTGGCCTTGGGCACTGCCAGGGATCCAGGGGCAGCCTCAGCTGCTCTGGCAATCCCAGCCCAGCCAGGAATTCCCAATTCCCAATCTCCCATCCATCCCTGCCCTCTGGCACTGGGAGCCATTCCCTGGCTCCTGTCCCACACCCAGCAGCACCCACAGCTCCCTGTGGAAGCAGCATCCAGCAAATTCAGCAAATTCCAGCAAATTCCCCTGGGTCTGGAGGGGCTCCTGGGGGCTCCTGCAGCAGCAGGGGCCGTGCAGGGCAATCCCTCCCCAAAAACCAGTCTGTGACAGATGAGGGATGCCATGGCTGACTCCCACAGCCAAAAGGAAAATATCCTGGATGCATGTTGGGAGAAGTTTTATAGATTTATAGTTGTGTTTTACCCCCCCCCCCCCGCCAAAATCCCATGAAGCAGACTGTGACAGATGAGGGATGCCATGGCTGACTCCCACAGATAAATATCCTGTACACATGTCAGGAGAAGTTTTATAGGTTTATAGTTGTGTTTTACCCCTTGTGTTGTTATCAGGGTTCGGGACATTTGGGAGGGTGGGATTGTCACCATGGCAGCACCTGGCCCCCAGTCAGGATTTAAGGCAGTGATCTCCACCCCTGGGCAGGGAAGGAGGAGTTGGTGGACAGAGCTTTGGGGGAGCTAAAGGGTTAAAAGGTGAAACCTCCATGGTGTGGGTGAGCACACGGTGGGGAAGATCCTCTGCTCCCAGTGCTGTGATATTGTCTCTGTGCAGTCTGCTGTTGTGTTTTTGGTAAGGTTTTAATAAGCCTTTTGCATTTTTGGAAATGAGGATCATTTCTCACACCAGGGGTTGCTCCAGGCCCTGGGCAGAGCTGCTCCTGGGGTTCAAGGTGAGCAGGGAAGTGTTCTCACACATCTACAGCCCTGGCAGCTGCTCCAGATCCCGACAGGGCTGGCAGGGAACAGCCACAGGCACAGGGAGCTGGGGAACAGGGACAGGGAGCTGGGGCACAGGGACAGGGCTAGCAGGGAGCTGGGGCACAGGGACAGGGCTGGCAGGGAACTGAGGCACAGCTGACATCAGAACCATCTTGTGCCCCAAGGCAGCAGCAGCTGCTCCGTGCATCCCTGCCAGATGTTTGGCCAAGTGCAGAAGCACTCTGTGTGTCTGTGAGAAATGATCCTCACTTCCAAGAATTTCAAAGGTCTGGTAAAACCTTATCAAAAGCACAACAGCAGACTGAATAAAGTAATAAATAAACAAAATATTACAGCGCCGGAGCAGGAGGATCTTCCCCACCATGTGCTCATCCACACCATGGACATTTAATCTTTTAACCCTTTAGCTCCCCCAAAGCTCTGTCCACCAACTCCTCCTTCCCTGCCCAGGGGTGGAGATCACTGCCTTAAATCCTGACTGGGGGCCAGATGCTGCCATGGTGACAATCCCACCCTCCCAAATGTCCCAAACCCGAACCCTGATAACAACACAAGGGGTGAAACACAACTATAAACCTATAAAATTTCTCCTGACATGTGTACAGGATATTTGCCTTTTGGCTGTGGGAGTCAGCCATGGCATCTCTCATCTCTCACAGTCTGCTTCATGGGATTTTGGCAGGGGGGGTAAAACACAACTATAAACCTATAAAACTTCCCCCAACATGTATCCATGGTATTTTCCTTTGGCTGTGGGAGTCAGCCATGGCATCCCCCATCTGTCCCACCCGGGCTGGGCTCCCTGTCACGGCCCCGGGCCCCTCCATCCCCCAGGGCAGGGATTCTGCCCCGCCAGCTCTGAGCCCTTCAGCTGCTGCCCCATGCACGGGGGCCGATTCTGCCCCTGCTGAGGCTCAGGAGCTCTGATCAGAGTTCTGCTCCATCCCGTGCACCTGGGCTGTGGCAGCAGCACTGGCTCCCCTTCCTGAGAGCGATGGGAGCCCCAGCTCTGGGAGGATCACCCAGGAAAGGCTGTGCCAGGGACTTTGGTGCTGTAAATCCCCGGGACTCTGGGTATTCGAGAAGTGCAGAAAATAAATGCAGACTGGAGGCTGTGGCCTGTGTCTCCAGAGGGCAGGTCCTGTGATAAATTAACTCCATTCCACCCTCCAAGCATCACATTCCCATCTCCTGAGCCAAAATCCACAACCGCATCCACTCAGAGCCAGTTTTGCCAAGCCACTCGGATCTTCTCCATTTCCTGAAGCCCCCGAGAGTCCTTTTAGAAAGATCAGGCTGCCAAAAGGAAAGTGCCATTAAAAGGACACTGTCCAAGAACTTTCCCAGGGGCTTACTTAGGAAGGCAACAGAAATGGCAAATAAAAAATCCAACTTTTCCAGCTCAATGTGTGTAACAGAAAGGTTGGGCTGATTTTGGGGCTGTTGTTTGGCCTGGGGAGGAGAAGGCTCTGGGCAGGCCTTAGAGCCCCTCCCAGGGCCTAAAGGGGCTTTTGGAAAAGGGGAGAGATTTATATGGGCAGAGAGGGACAGGACAGGGGCTAAGGGCTTCACACTGAAAGAGCAGCGATTTAATTATATTTTAGTAAGAAATTCTCCATTGTGAGGGTGGGGAGGCCCTGGCACAGGGTGCCCAGAGCAGCTGTGGCTGCCCCTGGATCCCTGGGTCCTTTCCAGAGTACTGGGCAAAACTGGCACTGGCTCCTTCAGGCTCCAAAACCCCAAATAACCCAAAGTTGTGCCTGAAGGCCCCTGGAATCTCAGGGAATGTTTGGCTGCAGCTCAGCCCGGGGGACAAGCACAAGGTGCCACCTGGGCCACCCCTCCTGGCACCTCCTTCTCTGTGCAGGGCCCTCCCCAGTCAGAGCTGTGCCCCTTTATCTCCAGCTTTGGAAACACTGAACCTGGAAAAAGGGTCCTTTAGGGCTGGAATCCCCTGCATTCACCTGCCACTTGCTCTGGGACAAGCTGCCACTCTGCATTTCAAACCAATTCTCCTTTCCCCAGACAAGGTGGAAGGAGCTCCATTGGGTGTTTGGGAATGTGTGCTGCCAGCTCGCTCCTCACAGCATTGCAGGGAGCTCCCAACTCCAGGAATCCTGATTTTAACCATTAACACATCCCAGGCTCTGCTCCCATCTCAAATAATCCTGGTTTTAACCATTTCAGCCCAGGCAGGCTCTGCTCCCATCTCAAATAATCCTGATTTTAACCACTGTCACAGCCCAGGCTCTGCTCCCCTCTCCAGGAATCCTGATTTTAACCACTGACACAGCCCAGACTCTGCTCCCCTCTCCAGGAATCCTGATTTTAACCACTGTCACAGCCCAGGCTCTGCTCCCCTCTCCAGGAATCCTGATTTTAACCATTAACACAGCCCAGGCTCTGCTCCCATCTCAAATAATCCCGATTTTAACCATTAACGCAGCCCAGGCTCTGCTTCCCTCTCCATGTATTCTGGATTTTCCCCACTAACAAAACTCCAGCCAGGCTCTGCTCCCCTCTCCAGTAACCCTGATTTTCACCACTGACACAGCCCAGGCTCTGCTCCCTCTCCATGTATTCTGGATTTTCCCCACTAACAGAACTCCAGGCAGGCTCTGCTCCCAAGCACAGGGGGCTGGATTCTGGCATTGCCTCCTGACAGACTGTTCCAACGCTCACAGAGAGATTTCCATCCTTGTTCTGAGGTGTTTTATATTTAATCCTCAGCCATGCAGATATGAAAAGCTCCTGCTTCCTGTGGGATCAATGTTGCAGTACATCGACATATGACATTTGACATCTGTCAAAACATTATAATCAAATCTGAGCCTAAATAGCATCAAATTAATATGACAGATCTCTGAGAAATTATACACTTGAAGTAAAGGTAACAAGACATCTTTATTTCAGTGAAACAGAACTCTGTTTAAAAATTAACACAATCAGCACATTACCAGGAAAACCTTTTATTTTGGGTTAGCTGCTCTGTGCAATGGAATTGTCTCAGTTAATGTGCCACTGAAGTGGCTCCCTCGATGCCTGCAGGTATTGCTGTGGCCTTTGATACAGACCCAACTCATCTGAAGCTCCTTCTGGAGTTTAATTTTTCACACACTTACCCATTTATTGATCTGGGTGCTGTGACATGCAATTCATCACGTCTCCCGTGCCGGCATTGCCATCATGACAGCAAGAGCCAGCAGCCCCTCGTTTAGCAGGCAGAATAAATTAGCCCAGCTCGCTGAAATTAAAACAAGGCAGCAGGGAGAGCAAGAGGAAGCTGAAGTTGTGTCTTTAGCTTCAAACACGCCGCAGTAAGAAAGGAAAATCCTTTGGCAAAGTGTTACCTTGCCATGGGGGACGTTTCACAGACAAGCGGCAGAACGGCTGTTTCACAGACACCGGTTTTGTCTTCCTCACACAGAATGTGACTTCTGTCTGCAGGGAGTGAGCGGCTGCTCCGGGGATTGCGGGGGTGAGGGACCAGAGCCACGGGAGGGTCTGGGTGGGGAGGCCCCAAAGCTCCCCCCGCTGTCCCCTCCCTGCCCTGGGGGTCCTCAGCAGGAGCAGGACACGTCCCCAGCTCCTGGAGAGCACCTGGGGACAGCAGGGACCACCGGGCTGGGGACAAACTGGGCACAGCCCCAGGGCTGGGCAGGGCTGCGAAACCCCTGGGCAAGAGAGAGAGCTGGGCTGGGACAGCAGGGACAGGGGACAGCAGGGACATGGGACAGCAGGGACAGGGGACAGCAGGGACATGGGGACAGCAGGGATATGGGAGAGCAGGGACATGGGGACAGCAGGGACAGGGGACAGCAGGGACATGGGGACAGCAAGGACAAGGGACAGCAGGGACAGGGGACAGCAGGGACATGGGACAGCAGGGACATGGGACAGCAGGGACACATCACTGGGGGCACAGGGACAGCTCAGCCCAGCTGGCCTCAGAGGGACAGCAGGGGATGGTGGGGATGGCAGGGGACAAGGGCCAAGTGCTGCCAGGGAAACCAGGGAAATCACAATCAGAAGTTAACTATTTCTTAGTTACAAACACTTTAAGGGTTTCTTGGCCTATCAGCTTTAGCCACACCATGCTGTAAATGCCTTAAAGCCAACAATCTGAAATTACCCCTCGTGGGTCCCACTACAATGCATCTTTCGTGGCTCTGTATCTCCAAAGTATCCAGCCTCGTTTGCAAGGCTATCCACACCAGAAATAGCTTTATTTCTCAATGATGCTCCACAGAATGATTTATGTTGAGAAAACCACCGAGTCCAAGCATCCCCAGCAGTGCCAAGGTGCCCCTAACTCGTGTCCCCAGATGCCACATCCACACAGCTTCTGAACCCTTCCCAGGAGGAAAGGAGAGGGTTCAGGTACATCTGAAAGCAGACAAGAAATTCAGCAGGGAGTTGATTTGTTCTTGAAATACAGCACCGCGGACAGCCTGGAAAAGGAAATGGAGATGAAGGGAGAGTGAAAATGGAATAAATTCCTTGTCCTCCCTGTCGCTCGCCTGGGCAGAGCAGAGCAGAGCAGAGCTGGGGGTTCCTGGCTCTCCCCAAGTGTCCCCCCTAATGCCAGGTCTGGTCCCCAGAGCCAGCTCACAGCTGGTTCCCTGAGGGCTCAGGGTGACGCTGCATTTACCTCAGGGATGGTGTCGGTGAAGTGCCACAGGCAGAAACAGTGAGGATGTAACCATGGGAGCCTCCTTTAGGGGCACCTCTGGGTTTCTTTTTTTCATGAGAGCTCCCAAAATACTGAGTTTGGAATGTATCCCACTGATGAAGGGGGAAAAAGTCTGGAATTCTTTGCCTGTCAAAGGCTCCCTCCTCAAGGACACCGCTAGTGAACTCCACCCCTGGGTGGAGGTTGTTAATTTGATTTTTTTTCTTGTAGGACAAACCGGGAATAAAACCTGCAAACAATAAAAAAAAAAAAAAAAAAACAACCAAGAAACAGGAACCTGCATCTGAATGCAGGAACAGCAAAGGAGAGACTTCAAAATGCAAATGTTCAACTTCCCAGGTGATGAAAGGAGCTCTTGTCAGGGCCAGCGCTGTTCTCAGAGGTGACTGCTGACTTCCCCCCAGAGGAAATTGCACACAAAGGCTTTGCCGATTTTTTCATCTTCATTTCATTTTTCCCATTAATTTTTCGTTTTTTCATCTTCATTTTTTCGCTGTTCTTTGAGCGAGGCAGCCCGTGGTTCCCTCCCCAGCTGCTGAGGAGCAGCCAAGAGACACAGGGGGTGGTGGGACCTTGTGCAGCCCCGATGAGGGGGCTTGCAGCTCCTTTCCCAAAAATCAGAGTGCCTGCCGAGGAGAGGGCTCACCTGGCCTGCCAGGACAGCTCCTGCTCCCGAGAAACACGGTTCCTGTGGCGGGTGAGAGGCAGAATTAGGAACTGTCCTGGCAGTGCCTGGTTTCCAGTGTGGGTAAGAGGCAGACTTAGGAACTGTCCTGAGGGAAGTTTCTGGCAGTGCCTGGTTTCCATGGTGGGTAAGAGGCAGAATTCGGAACTTTCCTGGCAGTGCCCAGTTTCCATGGCGGGTTAGGGAACTTTCTTGCAGTGCCCAGTTTCCCTGGTGGGTAAGAGGCAGAATTAGGAACTGTCCTGGCAGTGCCCATTTCCCTGGCATGTAAGAGGCAGATGAGGGAAATTTCCAGCAGTGCCTGGTTTCCAGTGCGGGTGAAGAGGCAGAATGAGGGACATTTCCATCAGTGCCTGGTTTCCATGGCAGGTGAGAGGCAGAATGAGGGAAATTTCTGGAAGTGCTGTTTTTCCATGGTGGATAAGAGGCAGAATTAGGGAATTTTCCTGGCACTGCCCAATTTCCATGGCGGGTAAGAGGCAGAATGAGGGAAATTTCTGGAAGTGCCCAATTTCCATGTTGGGTAAGAGGCAGAATTAGGAACTGTCCTGGCAGTACCAAGTTTCTATGGTGGGTAAGAGGCAGAATGAGGGAAATTTCCAGCAGTGCCCCATTTCCCTGGTGGATAAGAAGCAGAATGAGGGAAATCTCCATCAGTGCCCAGTTTCCATGGCAGGTAAGAGGCAGAATTAGGAATTTTCCTGGCAGCGTCCCGTTTCCATGGCGATGGGAGTGGGGGGATGGTGGGTGCCCATGCCCAGACAAAGGCTGGCACAGGAAAGGGCCCTGCAGGAATGGAGCAGAACAGAACTGAAAATCCCACTGCTTGCCAAAGAACTCAAGGGAACACACAAGAACAAAGGGATTCACCACAACCTCCAGTGGAATTGAGCAAGGCTTAAGGAGCAAATCCCACCTTTTAACAGCCCAAAGCCAGGAATAAATGAAAAGGGAGGGCAGTGTGGGGGGAAAGGTAATCTCAGACACCTCTCAAATCCTGACCTCTGTTAGAAACGGGGAAGGAATCCTTTAAAAGATGGAATCACCCCGGGCAGTAACCTTTTGTCTGATTCCTGCAAGGTCATTCCAGGACATGCAGCATCCTGCTGGAGTGGGTCCTTCCTGCCTTTCTTACCCCTTCCCGTGGTGAGGACACAGCTCAAACCTCAGCTGGTTGTTGGGTGATTTTTAAACCTGGCTCATTTTTTCTCACCTGATGCTGTGCCTCCAGGCAAATGTGGGACGGGCAGGACAAATGAAAATTGCCGTGGAAGTTAAAGCACATCAAGGAAAACTTCTGAGAGACGCGTGCCAGTGGCTTTAGGAGCAGACACGGGGAGCAGCAGGGAAGAACCAGGACTTCCAGAGCTCCCCGTGCTCTGCAGGAGTCTCTGCTGCTCTGCCTGGGAGCCCTCCCCTGTAATCACCTGCTCCAAGCTTCTGGGGCTCAATTTCCATAACAAGGAACCATGGGCTTTCCAGGTACATCCAAAAGTCTGTAAAAAGGAAAAATAGACTTTCCATCTTTGGACGCTAGATGCATCCAAAGCAGATAAAAAATAAGAGGGCAGAAATGTAAATCAAATTAAAACAGTTTTCTAAAGGGACCAGATAAAAAAAAAAAGATCCTGGAATTGCAATCTCTCTTAATTTTCATTCAGATTGGTTCTATTTAACCATTAAAGTTCTGTTTGTAAATGTGTGTTAATTATAATATGAAAAGTGTCACTTCTACATAAAAAGGGATTTATTGAATATTGAGATGAAGCACTTTCAGAAATCAAAGTCTGGAACATTTCATTCTGATAATGCTCAAAACCAATGTTTGGGAATTATATTATTTCTCTTTTTTTTTTTTACTAGTCTCTTTGCTGATTTCAACCTACTTTAGCAAATCTTCCATTCCTATGAAACTTCACAGTTCAATCAATTATTTAATTAAAAACAAAGGAATTGAGTTCTTCATTCATCAGAGGGATCCTGGAGCAGAGCCAAGGGCAGGCCAGGGCAGGAATGAGCTGCTGCCCACCCCGAGGCCAGTGCATGCCTCAGACAGGATCTCCCTTCCCTTCCCTTCCCTTCCCTTCCCGCAACCTTCCCTTCATGCAACCTTTCCGCAACCTTCCCGCAACCTTCCCTTCCCTTTCCCCAGAGCCTCGGCTCAAGGTGATTTTTCCTGGCAGGAATGTTCCTGTGGGGCTCTCAGCCCAAGCTGCATTTCCCCAGCACAGCCCGGGCACTGCAGGAGGCTCCGAACGTCCCACGGGGTTTGGGGACCTGCCCGGGAAGAGAGGGGTCCAGGGGGGGCTCAGAGCCCCTGGCAGGGCCTGGAGGGGCTCCAGGAGAGCTGCAGAGGGACTGGGGACAAGGCCTGCAGGGACAGGACACAGGGAATGGCTCCCAGTGCCAGAGGGCAGGGATGGGTGGGAGATTGGGAACTGGGAATTCCTGGCTGGGCTGGGATTGCCAGAGCAGCTGGGGCTGGCCCTGGATCCCTGGCAGTGCCCAAGGCCAGGCTGGACACTGGGACACCCTGGGACAGTGGGAGGTGTTCCTGCCATGGCAGGGGTGGCTCTGGGTGGGGTTTAAGGTCCCTTTAACCCACAGCATTCCAGGATTCCATGGTTCTCTGCCAGACTGAAGCTGGTAAATCCCGGGAGGTGGCAGGAGCCCCCCAGGCTCTGTCCCCCCGTCCCCTCCCAGCCAGGGCTGCGCAGAGCTGCTGCAGGGAGGATCCAGGAGATGGGCTGAGGCTGGCTGAGTGCACAGAAAGCTGTCAGGAATTCAGTGTGCAGCTGCCCAAAGCCAGCAGCTCTGCTGGGACTCGCTGCTGCCCCTGGCCCGGGCCCCTCAGTGCTCTGGGACCAAGCCCCTGCCTCTGAACAGAGCCTTCGCCTTCACAAAAAAACAATCCCTCCCCATTTCAGCTGGGTTTAACTGCGAACGTGTCAGATTCTGAATGCCTTGTGATGGAAAGACCTAATGCCTATTAATTAGGATCAGTATTGCTATTTTTGTGTGAAGTCTCCATGGTAATGATTCTGCTCTGGAGGGTGCCAGGGGAAAATTTGGGTCGATCTGGACGTGAAGAGTTCAGAGCATTGCCACAACAGCCTCAGCCTCTCAGCAGGGTCACTGTGAGAGACAAGATGCATATTTTGTCCCTTTTCATCAGTTCCTGAGAGGATAATTTTTAGAGAAGCAGCTCCTCATAATTTCGGGAGTTCAAGCACAGGAGTGTCTGTACATGTAATTACATTTCCCTCACCAAGTTGATTCCTTGTGAGATTGCTTTCTGGTGTGCAGTTTCTTGTTTGAAATTCCACCAAGCAGAGCTCAGGATTTCCTTGCCTGATACATTAAAAAACTTTTTTTTTTTTTTTTTTTAAAAAGAGAAACTTGGATCAATCCACTCACACCATGGGAGAGCCAGCTATTGAGCTCCTCTGGGTTAAATATTCAGGCTGAAGGGGGAACTCTGCACTCCATAATTTCCTTTTTTTCAGGCTCTTTTTTTCCCCAAAACTTATTTATTCTTGATTTTGCTGTGTTGTCATCTACTTGTGTAGCGACAACAATGGCTTCTTCTCTATTACAAGTTGTTCTTAGGTTTTACACCCTTAACAAAGCGTGATTTTAAGTCATTAGTACATTGATTTTAAGTCATTAGTACATCAAACCAGCTATATTATATTACATTATATTATATTATACTATACAACACTACATTACATTACATTATATTATATAATATTATAAACATTTATTATAACATATATATTATAGATTATAATATAGTAAAATAATATATAATATATAATATATAATATATAATATATAATATATAATATATAATATATAATATATAATATATAATATATAATATAATATTTAATATTTATTTTATATTATATAGTATATAGTATATATTATATATTATACATTATACATTATATATTATATAGAGTATAGAATATAGAATATAGAATATAATATAGAAATATGATATGGAATATAGAATATAGAATATAGAATATAGAATACAAACTATATAATCCATAATATGTTTTATATATATATATATATATATATATATACACTCTTTTATATATATTATTATATTACCTGGACAAAGCAATAGCTCAATTTATTTTATTGGTACGAAGCAATTAACGTCAATAATTAACTGGCAGGATTTTATACCAAATCATTGAGGCACGTATGCTGCTCACTAAGGCAGGGGCCCTCTGACTGCAAGTGTCCCTTTTGTGTCTGTTCTGTGTTTCCCTGCTAAGAGCCTTGCTCCCTCCCTTGCTGCGGATTAACTCATATTTGATCATTTTCTCCTCCTGCTCACTCAGTCATTTACCTGCAGAGCAGCTGCTGAGGCTGCCCCAGTGCCCAGCCCTCCTGCCCTCCCTGGCTGCCCAGGGCACTGCCAGGGGCTGTGCCCAGCTCCCAGCCTGGCTCTGTGCCCAGCTCCCAGCCTGGCTCCGCGCCCTGCCTGCGGCGGGAGCCAGCAAACGCTCCCAGAGCCTGGGCACAGGCGCCAGCCAGCCCCAGAACCCACCCAGACAGAGCCTGGCTGGGAGCTCTCCCGCTTTGATCAGCTCTGCTCATTTCCACGCTGGGCTTCAGGGCCCAGTCCCAGCTGCAGGGGATGCAGCGCCACCCTCCCAGGCTGCTCTCCTCCATCCCCTGCTGCTGGCGCTGCAGCTGCAGCGCTGTGCTTGGCTCTGGGCTGGGGAAGGATTGCTGTGTGTGCCTGAGCTGTGAGCAGAGCTGCTGGGGCTGGGTGTGCAGGGCACTGAGGCACCCGTGCACTGCAGAGCCTGGGGACGGGAGAGCTGGAACTGCGGGCGCCACAGGGAGGTGTCCCTGCCCGTGGCACAGGTGTCCCTGCCCCTGGCACAGGTGTCCCTGCCTGTGGCAGAGGTGTCCCTGCCCATGACACAGGTGTCCCTGCCCATGACAGAGGTGTCCCTGCCCGTGGCAGAGGTGTCCCTGCCCGTGACACAGGTGTCCCTGCCCGTGGATGGGCTGTGAGCTCCTTCCCAGCCCCACCACTCGGGCCCTGTGTGTGCAGAGCAGAGTTAGGCACCCGTGCCTCCTGTTTGAACTGTGAACACTGCCTTGGCAGTTTTGTCAAACACATTGAAGCACCACTAATGCTGATTCCTCTGCTTCTTTTCTCTGCCAAGACCAGGATTAAATCACGGGACGGTATTTCTTGTTTGGACTCAGATGTTTATTAGTGCCTATCTCTGTCACAGTCTCACAAACCCTGAGTTCACAGCACTTCACTAACAAGGTAAAAACGGAGCCCTGTCTCTCTCTCTCTGCAAGGCCTTTTAAGGATAAACTGTCCAATTAAGAAATAACACCTAAATTGTTTTCACTTTTAACCCAATACCCAACCAGCCATGACCTGCAATGGGGACTTTTTATCCAATTACACAAAACCATCCAAACCCATGGAGGAGAAGGTGAAGAAGAAGGAGGAGAAGAAGGAGAAGGAGGAGAAGAAGGAGAAGAAGGAGAAGAAGGAGAAGAAGGAGGAGAAGAAGGAGAAGGAGAAGGAGAAGAAGAAGGAGAAGGAGGAGGAGAAGGAGGAGAAGAAGAAGGTGAAGAAGAAGGGGCAACCTCTGCCCTAAAACCTCCATCTTGCTTTATATCTATTACTGTATTCTAAACCCTTAAACTCTGAGTTTCCACCCTGTGAAATCACACACTTCTATCCAAGCTCCACACCCACAATCCCAGTTCCATCATTCCATTCTGGGAGGTTCTCCAGGCCTCAGGTCAGTGCAGGGTTCTCCTGGGGGTCAGAGCCTGGCAGCACAGAAAGTCTGGAATTCTCAGTGCCAGGGTTCTCAGTAATTAATGCAGTACAGAACATGGAAAACATGAAAGCTAAAGCTTAAGGCATCACTGGTGGCCCTGGGAACAGCCTGGAACAGAGAGGAAGAGGAGAGTGACCCACCCAGAGCAGCCCCAGGATGCTCAGTCCTGCCCAAACACCAGGGACAGATCACCCCTGAGCTTCCTGCTCTGGGAAGGCAAATCTCTCACAGCCTGAATAAATACATTTTTCAGCTTTGGCTCTCGTAATTGTTCCATGATTTATCCCATGCTCGATATTTCAGCTTTGCCTTGCAGAAATGGCTGCAGCTGCACTCAGAGGAAAGTGTTGTTTGCTTTTAAAAGCCTTTTTGTTAAGGTAATTTTGGGGTTTTTTTTTTTATCTTTGAAGATGTCTATTGCTGTTTCCAAAATGAGATGACATGTTGAAATGTAGTAAAGGCATAACAGAAACTCAGATCAAAAAATCTGAAGGGTTTTGGCTGAAACTGTTCACCAAATTGAATCTAATCTGCAGAAGACTGTGCTCAATAGCAAATTGAAGTTTTTGATGTAATTAAGCCGTTCCACCTGCCTTGGGTGGTTCCTGCCTGCTCTGCATTACTGGTATTATTCTCACATTGCCTTTTTACACGTGGAGATGCTGATGGCAAAGGGAATGATGGCACAAACAGATTAAAAAATAAGCTGATTTGGGGTTCTTTATGAGCAGCTCTCATTTTTTGATCCAGAACCTT